>NC_086373.1:7894347-8194918 GCF_036588685.1 Mytilus trossulus | reverse complement strand
TATATACAAAGTACATATTGCGTATCGTATCAAATAAAATCTGACCGATTCAAACCTTTTGTGAGAGAAAAACGTCCTTGCTGAGTTGGAACTCCATTGTATTGCCAAAAGAACTTAAATATTGAAGTCTGCTGATGTTAGCCTAAACGATAACCCTGGTGAGGGTGATGGCGTTCCTTCAATTTCTAGTCCACCGAATCTAACAGAACGTCCTGGTATCCTTTCAGATTGTGTACGTCTCAAACTTGATGTCTTTTTCAACTTTGGTGGCTGATAAATTTGTTCGTCATTTGCATTGTGATCAGAATCACGTGAGACAGGCACAGGATGATCAATTGTTTCATCGGTTATTTCTCTTAAAACTGCTTGAAAAGCATCAGATCCTATTGGCAGAGGATCTCGCTCAATTAATGTTGCTGGTAAACTCGACGCACGAGACAATGGTGCATGTGATCTCTCCGGTTCATGAGACAATGGCGTCTGCGATCTTTCTGGTCCCGTAATGTCAGAATAGGAAGCAGTAGTGTCTGTTATCACTTTACTCCGAGTAAATTTAATGACACTTGTTTCAATATTTTGTGTCTTAGATTTTAGAGATCTTCTCCCTTTAAGACTCTCCGTCCTCATTATTAAATCAACGGTAATCGAGTAAACGGAGACAATAAAACTCACTTGATTTACACTGGACAAATGTCAACAGGAATGCATCAGATGTGTCCAGTAAATCTAGACGTCAACTTTCGGTTATGGTTTAAGTTTGCATAAATCTCCGAACAATTTTTTATATGTTTATTTCTCCTTTCTTAACTTCTAATAAAAATGTTTTAAGTCCAATGATAAATATCCATTTACGAATTGTATCTTTAAAACTACAGTGCGTAAACCTCTTTCCACAATCAATATCTTCCTAGTGCAGACTCCGAAATAAGTTTCCAAGAAGCCAATAATTTCTCAAGTTTTAGCACTGATAAAATGAACAATAGAGAAAACAAATCCTCTGGTATCTGTGATTGATGGATGGCCTTTATTGTTATCGAACAAGATATTGACTAAAATCAAAATCGACCGGTGTTGTATTAAAGGTAACATAAAGTAACTGTTTACCTTCAGTAGATTTTACCTGGGTGTAATAAACATCCTTCAATCATCTGTGAAAAGCATTTTAACTAGGTTCTATCTTAGACAAAGTAAGTGAAGTGCCCAGGGTAAATAAACTTCACAACTTTTAACACGACTTTATTATTCAACTAACTTTCTACCTCGTTCTATCCGTACCGAGTGTTTAAAACAAGTAGGTGTGCTCCAAGGTTCAGACTAAAATTAAAAGGGGCAAGTAAATTTATACAAGCAAGGACATACTTTTCTTACCAGGCCCGTAACCATAGGTTTTATGAATGTCAATTTTAATAAAATTAAATGCATTACGACTTTTAAATTTGCAATAATGTAATGGATTGTATAATTTCAATAGAAAACATGGGGAGATTTATTCACTGGGTAAAAAATAAGTTTTTGGTATGATGACCCAGAGATAAGTAAATTATGAAATTATGAGTATGATCGTTTGATTATATTGTTAACAATCTATACGAATTGAATCGAACTGCCAAAAAGAAACACTTTGTGTATTTACCTCTTTCATGGGAAATGACACCTATCGAATTAATATTTGAATCAAGTTCAGAAGAAAATTTCTATTGAAAACCCCGATATGTACCTTTCTTTTTTAAACAAGTGCCCGTAGATGATTAGCGTCATTATAAAACTGAGATAATTAACTCAGTGGAAAAATGTTTTGTAGACACAACTTTGATAAAACGCTTGATAGTGTCACTTAATAACTGGGTATACAAATATGGAATCAATATAACGGTTAATTCTAGAAAAAAGAACGACTTTCTTTATGACTTCATATTTAATATTGAGTTTGAATTATTTTGATTTTTGATTAATTTGTCCACCTGACAAAGTTCATTCTTTTAATCAATTTCCCAGCACAGGTGTAGCACTATGTCATTTTACTGATACATTGATAATAAATTCTATTAAAAGTCAGAGTCGCCTTGAGGCTTCATTTCAGTGACCGCATTTATACCTGTTCTTAATTTCAGATTCTATAATAGAATGTATATTTTGATAGGCTGTTTCACTTTCATATCAGATAAAGCATTTATCTTCTAATCCTGTTTAAATTTTCAAGAATACAGATTGGGAGTGATCGATTTGAATCGTAATTGTGCAGTCAGAATTTGATATAAACAACAGACTGATTTATAGCAATCATGATAGCTTAAACTTTATCATTAGTACAAATAAACTCATCATAGATATCAGGATTCAATTTTATTTTTACGCCAGACGCGCGTTTCCGTCTACAAAAGACTCATCAGTGACGCTCGAATCAAATTTGTTAAAGGGTCAAATGGACAAAGTTGAAGAGCGTAAATATAAAATTGCAATCCTGGTATCTATGATGAGTTTATTTGCAGGATTGAAAAACAATGATTGATTACAGCAACCTCGATATGTGTTTTTTTTTCGTTTGTATAATTTTTATTCCAGGGCTAAAATCTAACACTAAAAATATTTGTCGACAATCTTTCGAAAGTGATTAACCCGGATGGAATTTATTTCATATAATGATTGGCAATATTTTAAATGTATCAAACATGTAAAATATATTCCAACATCAATATAAAATGAAATAATGTGTTAAGATTGCCAATGCACGAGACAACTTGACGTGGAATACACCTCTAAGATTTTCTGGAAAGACAAATATTATGTAAAATACTAATGAGAAGCGGAAGACACCAAAAGCATAGCAAAACAATGTCAGTCTACAAATCACGACATACGAAACTAAAGACTTTAGCAACACAAATCCTACCTAAAGCATAGCCAAACAATGTCAGTTTACAAATCACGACATACGAAACTAAAGACTGAGCAACACAAATCCTACCTAAAGCATAGCCAAACAATGTCAGTCTACAAATCACGACATACGAAACTAAAGACTTTAGCAACACAAATCCTACCTAAAGCATAGCCAAACAATGTCAGTCTACAAATCACGACATACAAAACTAAAGACTGAGCAACACAAATCCTACCTAAAGCATAGCCAAACAATGTCAGTCTACAAATTACGACATACGAAACTAAAGACTGAGCAACATAAATCCTACCTAAAGCATAGCCAAACAATGTTAGTCTACAAATCACGACATACAAAACTAATGACTGAGCAACATAAATCCTACCTAAAGCATAGCCAAACAATGTCAGTCTACAAATCACGACATACGAAACTAATGACTGAGCAACACAAATCCTACCTAAAGCATAGCCAAACAATGTCAGTCTACAAATCACGACATACGAAACTAATGACTGAGCAACACAAATCCTACCTAAAGCATAGCCAAACAATGTCAGTCTACAAATCACGACATACGAAACTAATGACTGAGCAACACAAATCCTACCTAAAGCATAGCCAAACAATGTCAGTCTACAAATCACGACATACGAAACTAAAGACTGAGCAACACACGAAACTAATGACTGGGCAACACAAATCATACCTAAGGCATAGCCAAACAATGTCAGTCTACAAATCACGACATACGAAACTAATGACTGAGCAACACAAATCATACGAAACTAAAGACTGAGCAACACAAATCCTACCAAAAGCATAGCCAAACAATGTCAGTCTACAAATCACGACATACGAAACTAAAGACTTTAGCAACACAAATCCTACCAAAACCGAATTGTTACAAATAGACATGTTAGACTCGTGCACTTCTTTTACAACCTGCAATTTATTGCAAAATGTGACTCTACTTTATGAACTGCATATACGTACTCATATCTGCTATCAAATGCACTCTTTACTATTTTGCCCTTCTTTAAACAATAAAACCAATATATGTACATCTATATATGTCGATGACCAGTGTTGACATATGAGAACACAACCATTTATGGTTATTCCATAAAAAAAAGTGTGTCAATCTACTTGATACAATTATTTATACATTTTTATAGCAACAGTATAAGACAAAAGGTATTACTGCAAACAAAACATCGTTAATTTATAACATAAGTGTATAATAAAATCAATCTCTTGAGAGATTTTTCTCATCATAAAGTAACTATAGATTTTAAGACTATCACTCGGCAATGACGTGGCTTCTGTGTGACGTTTCATATGCATGGGGTTTACTGTAATATAAAATAAAACAATTGGGGCAGATTGTGCATTTCCAAACTGATTTCATTTGTATCATATTCTATGGTGCAAGAAAATTAGTACCGTTAATTTTATTTACTACCACTGGGTCGATGCCTCTGCTGGTGGACTATTGGTCCCCGAGGGTATTCATCAGCCCAGTAGCCAGTACTTCAGTACTGGCATGAAAATACGGATTTTTAGTGTTATTAAAATTTGCTGTTACAAAATGATAGAAATTATTATAAATTAAGGAATGTATCTCCCTCGTGCAAAGCTCTGATTTCTTTCATGGATTTGGCTATACTTTTTGGACATTTTGGATTATAGCTCTTCATCTTTTATATAAGCTTTGAATTTCAAATATTTTGGCCACGAGCATCACTGAAGAGACATGTATTGTCGAAATGCGCATCTGGTGCAAGAAAATTAGTACCGTTAATTTTATTTACTACCACTGGTCGATGCCTCTGCTGGTGGACTATTGGTCCCCGAGGGTATTCACCAGCCCAGTAGCCAGTACTTCGGTACTGGCATGAAAATACGGATTTTTAGTGTTATTAAAATTTGCTGTTACAAAATGATAGAAATTATTATAAATTAAGGAATGTATCTCCCTCGTGCAAAGCTCTGATTTCTTTCATGGATTTGGCTATACTTTTTGGACATTTTGGATTATAGCTCTTCATCTTTTATATAAGCTTTGGATTTCAAATATTTTGGCCACGAGCATCACTGAAGAGACATGTATTGTCGAAATGCGCATCTGGTGCAAGAAAATTAGTACCGTTAATTTTATTTACTACCACTGGGTCCATGCCTCTGCTGGTGGACTATTGGTCCCCGAGGGTATTCACCATCCCAGTAGCCAGTACTTCGGTACTGGCATGAAAATACGGATTTTTAGTGTTATTAAAATTTGCTGTTACAAAATGATAGAAATTATTATAAATTAAGGAATGTATCTCTTTCGTGCAAAGCTCTGATTTCTTTCATGGATTTGGCTATACTTTTTGGACATTTTGGATTACAGCTCTTCATCTTTTATATAAGCTTTGGATTTCAAATATTTTGGCCACGAGCATCACTGAAGAGACATGTATTGTCGAAATGCGCATCTGGTGCAAGAAAATTAGTACCGTTAATTTTATTTACTACCACTGGGTCGATGCCTCTGCTGGTGGACTATTGGTCCCCGAGGGTATTCACCAGCCCAGTAGCCAGTACTTCGGTACTGGCATGAAAATACGGATTTTTAGTGTTATTAAAATTTGCTGTTACAAAATGATAGAAATTATTATAAATTAAGGAATGTATCTCCTTCGTGCAAAGCTCTGATTTCTTTCATGGATTTGGCTATACTTTTTGGACATTTTGGATTATAGCTCTTCATCTTTTATATAAGCTTTGGATTTCAAATATTTTGGCAACGAGCATCACTGAAGAGACATGTATTGTCGAAATGCGCATCTGGTGCAAGAAAATTAGTACCGTTAATTTTATTTACTACCACTGGGTCGATGCCTCTGCTGGTGGACTATTGGTCCCCGAGGGTATTCACCAGCCCAGTAGCCAGTACTTCGGTACTGGCATGAAAATACGGATTTTTAGTGTTATTAAAATTTGCTGTTACAAAATGATAGAAATTATTATAAATTAAGGAATGTATCTCCCTCGTGCAAAGCTCTGATTTCTTTCATGGATTTGGCTATACTTTTTGGACATTTTGGATTATAGCTCTTCATCTTTTATATAAGCTTTGGATTTCAAATATTTTGGCCACGAGCATCACTGAAGAGACATGTATTGTCGAAATGCGCATCTGGTGCAAGAAAATTAGTACCGTTAATTTTATTTAGATTAGAGTAAAAAATACCAACCAAATATTATGGAAAGCAATTAAGCTGTTAGGGTCGTTTGCTCGTGTGTTTGTGTGCATATCAAAACGGCAAAACATCCTGCTTGCTTTGCATGATCTTTAGCAAGTTACAGAGTCATATACCAACGAATGCATTCTATTAATAAATCTACCATCTTTTAACTGGGATAGTGTACATATAAAAAAAAATATGAAAAGATGCTAAAATTTAAAAGCAAGCACTTATATAGTTTTGTCTTTCAATATTCATAGTTCGTTCCAGTTGTTTTTAATTTATCAGTTAAGTGAAAGTACATATACTTATAATGATTAGGATGATATAGACTGGTCCCGATATGTAATGTATGATGTTATCAACATGGCATAAATAATACCTGATGGTACCTGTGCAATTTCCCAATTCATAAATAATCCGGTTTGTCGTATGATAACTGGTGAACATAACATTGTCAATAGCACTTCTCTCTATAAAATATGGTGGCCAAAAGTCTCATTATACAGAAAGACAAAATTTTAAAATACAAATGGATAATTAAAACTGTTAGGTCGTTGACCCTACCTTTATTTAAAAAAAAATACACATATTGAGCCTATATGAACAGTCTATGCGACATCTTTATTGACAACACAGATGTTGCTTAACCTTGTCTTTCTTTCATGTGGTAAACGGTGTTCCCATATAAATACCCCAAAAATACTACTTGAAACGGATACTACAAATGAATATCCATTTTACGTTGTATCAAAGTGTTCCGAAATTCCTTTTCTGGAGTTACCTTCGTCAGGAGGAACGCTCGTAGCCAAACATTTGAAATCCGACGATGTATAAGAACCGTTGAAGAGCTATTTGTAAAAAGATATCCTAAAATAAATAACCAAATTCATCTTAAGTCACCTTTGCCCGAGGGAGTTGAAACCTTAGTTTTTTAATAATTTCAAAATTTATAAGGTTTGTTAAATCATGTCAGTACCGGTAGCTTTACCGCGAACCTTCTCTTCGGGTTGTTTGTATGAGACAGTGATGCCATGATTATTCCAAGGATTTGTAATTTACATTCGACCTAAGTCGTTTTCCGCGTGTTATTATATAAAAATGTTTTAAAAGACAGCCTGTATTTCTTGTTGAACTAAGTGGGTTTCTCGATCTTTTATAAAACAACGAGCGACACAACGTCAACGGATACAAAGTTGTTCTGTAGTTGACCCAGAACTGCTAGCTTATCCTTCCAGAATAATGTCTTTTGAACACATGGAAAGTTTTCCATCTAGATTTGAGGTGTTTGCGATTTTAGCCAGCGAGTCTGAGTATGGAGAGTATGAAAGTTATAAAGAAGTGCAAGATCCGTCTCAAAACAATATGGTAGTTATTCGGCCAAACAAAAATATAATGAAATTTCTTTTTGGGATATAGTTCAGCAATTCTATGGAATATCTTACCAACAAACATATAAACAACAACATCCTTATTTTACTAGTAATTTAAATCTAAATGCTTCATAATGCTAAATATCCCCACCAAGTCACACAGAGATCTATTATTTAAAATTAACATGAACACCTTGAATAATATTTAATCTTATGTATATATACTTCTTGTTTGTTTTTATTGTTTATTTGTATGTACTATATTATGTTTGTATGCTTACTTTATGAGGACCACAAGTAAGATTAGTGAAAACTAATTGGGTTACCATCTTGAAATGAAGAATATTATTATTATTATCAAGTATAGATTAGCCTTCTCTTCACCTATCCTTTACCAGTAATTCAGAATATGACGCTTTTTTCTAATATCGATTTTATCATTATTTTAAATTAAGTTTAAAGTTTCCGTACAACATTAATGGAGTCTCCTATCAAATATAATTATGTCCTTAGAAATTAACAGAATTGTTTATAACTTTGTATGTTTTTGACATTTCGAAATAGGACTGTTCATCAAAGGACCATTTTTATGTTTTAATTTAATGTTAATCTGAGTGAACGTCAAATACACTTATATACATATAAAAAGTAATATCAATAAGTCAAAAGCAAGTCTCATAAATCTAAACTTTTATGGCATTTATACTACGTAAAGTGAACTTCTTTAAATGGATAGGAACATATTTACGTCATTAGAGAATTCATCGTCAGAAATGTTTAAACGAGATTGTAAGTTTGTTACACTTTGACTGAGACCATTACACTACATGTAACAGACTTTATTAATAAAGTGTTGCTGCGTGATATCATTAATATTGTATTTTAGTTCTTTGCTTTAACGAATTGTCTGCACGGTAAATCATGTTTTTCTTCTGCAAAGTATACAAAAAATGTAACGGACTGTCTATAGATGTAACATAATGTAAAAAGATTGGAATTACATATTAAATAGATACAATTTCCCATCATGTTCAATATCAAAAAGAAGATGTGGTATGATTTCCAAAGAGACAACTCTCCACAACAGACGAAAATGACACAGCAATTAACAACTATAGGTCACCGTACGGTATTCAACAATGAGCAAAACCTCTACCACAAAGTCTGCTATGAAAGGCCCCGAAATAACAATGTAAAACAATTCAAACGAGAAAACCAAAGGCCTTATCAATGCACGTATATATTGAATAGTTTAACTTATTTGATGTAGCTGGTACGTAGTACACATGGCGTTTATATTACATACTAAAACATCCATTTAAACTTGACACAGTTTAATTTAGAACACCATGTTTTCGGGTTTATAAACTGAAATCCTGCACACACACACACAAAAATCCACCCAACAAACAGACCAATATCATGAATGAACATGCGTCACTGCATACAGTTGATTGAAATGGCACATATACTGTAACATAACTGATGATTCCATTTTATATACAGAAGCCAACTTTGACAAAAAAATCTTATACATATATATTAAGTGTTGTAAAATTTCAAACAATGGGGAAACAGGAAGTGTTTGTACGGCAGATGCAACAATTGCTTATATGCTGCAACTCAATATTATCAACTTGGCCTGGATTGAATTAAATTTGTGGTATATTGAAATACATCCCAGTATCCTTCTGCTTATATTCAATATTTTTACAGTGTTATTTTGTGTATATAAAGATCTATAAAGTACACGCAAACAAAAACGTATTTCATGTTGTACAGATTAGTTGGGGAAAAAGCATCTACAATAAATAAAATATCCTCCGTTTTCAAGACGTCAATAGATATTTATTTTATTAGTCTGCGATTAAGCGACATAGTCGTTTTAAATTGATGGATTACGTTTACAGCTTGATATTGTGACCTGTTTTATATATGAGCAACGACTTAAAACTGAAGAGATCTTAAAGTTGAATAAATAAATATTTTACTATAAAAAGATACTTCGAATTATAAAGATAGTTTTACTACATAATAATACAATTAACTCTATATTTGTCGTTTTCTAAAAACAAATTCACATGGGAAAAATCGACAACCTGCAATTATGTAATGTAGCTAATAGATTTTGCAAATATAATTTGCTTACGTAACATTAACGGTACCTATTGAACTATGCGATCTATCGTGTAAAATTCTCCACCTCCATTTACCAACCCGGGTACACCATCTTGAATGCTGATTGTCTATTTTCGTCATTGAAATTGTTTTTTTTTTTTTTAAATATATGATAAGACCAAAGCTTATATCTTTCTACCAAATCTCACCATGTCAAAAACCAATGCCACTATTTTCACAGTAGATATAATGGTTGGTCCAAAATAGCACATGTAGTATTAGGAATCTGAAACGAAAATGTATTCAAGGGTCACCTATTTCAACAGTTCTTCAAATAAAGAGGAAGATAAAGTCAGTGAACGACCGTATTCTTTTTAATGATGGATATTAACATTATAGTATACAATAAAAGAATAATCAAACACAACACAACTGGATGCTTTTACTGACGTGTTGACTTAAATGGTTGTTGACACTATACTGCCTCTTATTAAACAAATATATCACAAAGCTTTTAACTTATATATAGGTGAAAGTCTACATACAATAGATAGATAAATATATACAACTTAATATAAAAAGTATAGGTCAGTTACCTACCGATCATCCTGATTTACACAAAGCTTCTGTTCTAAAATAAGACTTCAAAGAATTTTTAAAATGCAACAATAAAGATAATACAATATTATTATATATACTATTGCTACAACACTACTACTATTACTACTACTACAACTACTTCTACTACTACTACTACTACTACTACTACTACTACTACTACTACTACTACTACTACTTTTGATGATAATAATAATAGCTCTGTTTTGAATGAGACGTGTTTTGCAATACTTATAGATTATCGTTGATTATCTCAACGAGATTGATTTTCTCGCTTGAGCTGGTACAGCGAAAGTGAGAAAAGCAATCGAGTTGAGATGACCAATGATAATCTGTTTATCGCTATTTTACCTATGACGACGTTGTCAATTTCAATGTCAATTTCGTTAGCAACACCACGTGGCCTCCTTAGTTTCTAGCGATAATTTTTCCGTCTCAAGCGGGAAGCATGATATGAAAATTATCACAAAAAAGGATCAAAGGAAAAATGCACAAAATAGCGATAATACTACTTATTATAACAGTGGTGTTCTCATTGTTGCCTAAGGCGTGTTTTGTTCTTTGCACAAGAAGCTATTTCAGCATCATTGAAAATGTAAAAAATTCAAACACCGCGGGTCATTTCTCACCTTTTCATACCCGGATAAATTTTAAATCTTTTCATTATCCTCACATAAATACATCAAGCAAAATGCTACATCCTTTATTTGCATAAAGTTACAAGTCGTCATGCATGTCGGCATTATAATTATATGCAGGAACTTGAACATGCTAAGAATTCAATGTAATGGTGTAACATTCATATGTGTAGACGATTCTAGCTTGAAAGCCAACATTACAATATTGAGATCACGTTACATAAACAACTCAACATTATAATCGTTGACAGTCTGATCATTGGTTAACGTTCAGTGGAAATATTACTGCACACATAATCAGGACAATTACATCTAAAAGCTGTGTTTTTTTTCAGATTTAGACTACCATTGTGGAATGGGAATACTGAATTGGGGAAGACATTTTGTCCTTCGAAGGCAACCTACGCATCATTCAAAGAGTTTTTTGGCGGATTCTCCAACGTACAGACAGCGTGGCACTCTCTCTACTTAAGAATCAAATATCATAAACTTTACATTCTGACCGAGCATGTCTGAATATCTATAAAACCATCACAAGCCCAAAACGGCTGCACGCCTTAGCATTGATTTTGTTGCCGGACGGGAAAGGTCTAGGTGATCATATTCCAATACTATAGTTGGCCTTCGTGATATATATTATTTGTTAACATTTTATTTCATTTTATGTCAATATCATGATTATTATGTTGTGTAAACTGTAATTTATGTAATTATGCCTTTGACCCTCTTGACTTATGGGTACAATCATGCTCGTTTTTTCCCGATCAATAATCAAATCATGAGTATAGATTTTTAGTTTGTTTCAGCTACTGCTAATTCAATAAGAGTAGATCACAAATATGTCTAGTGAAATATTTACAAACAATTAAAGTCACTGACTAAGCAAAATATTACGTGACAGACACAAGGCTATTTTATTACAGTCTGATTAAACTTTTCTTTTAATTAAATGAGAATAACATATATTTTCATCTTGTGAAGTTTAAACATAATACACCCCGTGTGATTATTAATTTCTATATAATGGATTTATAATAATGATGAATTTCTCAAAAGGTATACATTTCGAGTTTGAATTCTTCAGGAACATATATTATTTTGAAGTTTAATTATTAAATATTATCTTCAAGTAACTTCAACATTAACTATAGTTCATTTACTCAAGGGACTACTACCATAATGATTGATTAAATGATGGTTACTTAACGTCCAGTGGCAAATAGTTCATGCATATTTAGGACGTGTAGTGACAAAATACAACAAAGTTAATTTTCAGAAGTTTAATTAAGATTAAAATTAAATTACGAAAAAAAAATCAGTAAAATCTTAAGCAAAATATGTGTGTAAATCTTTTTCAATGAATCTTCGTCCATTGTTAATGAGCTCAGAAACGTGCATTACAAATATAGGTTTATTTCGTCTTCAAGTCACTGTTCCACTACTAAACTACCTATTCTACTTACTAGTATTTTTGGTACAATGAAAAACCTGGTGATAGATTGTTCAAATAAGGCCTTCCAAATAATTTGAGACAATGACTTTTGGAGTGTAAAAAACTCGTTGGAAGTACTTGATAAAGTCAATCCTTACATTGGTGATTTCGAATCCGTTCAGAGTATTGATTTTATTTTACACTTTGGCTCATAATCTTATTAAGACAAAATTAACACACCTCATTAAATGGGTATTTAATAAGTCAGAATGCGTATATATATGTTCAATATTTTTAAGGTCATTTTTTAGAAACAACAAACATAAGAACCATGTCAACTCGAACCTTCTTTGATAATATAACTGTCCCTGCATTTTTACTAGAAAACACTTTTTGTTCGCTATGGAGATTCCATTTATCGTCAAGTTATTGGAATTCCAATGGGGACATACTGTGTACGACTTATTGTGGACCTGTTTCTGTATTGTTTGAGTTACAATTTATGACTTAATTCAGCAAAGACCAATCGAAAAAACATCTGATAAACAAATTTAATAACACTTTTAGATATTTGAATGATATGCTGGCTCTCAATAATGATGACTTCGGCATGTACACTTAAAGAGATTTATCCTACCGATCTGACTGAAAATAAAGTTAATTAACTAACAATGAACACTGCCCTTTCCTAGATCTATATTGGTAACGAGAAGTTTAATTCTAAAATTTATGATAGCAGAGATGATTTTACCTTTCCTATTGTTAATTATACATTTATAGATGAAAATGTTCCCTTGTCGCCATCTTATGATGTTTATAAATCCCAACTTGTTCGATCCGCTTGTGTATGCAAGAACGTATTAAATTTTAACGAAAGAAATCTCTGCATTACTGAAATATTATAACACCATTTTTTTTTATAGATATCACAAACTAGTCAAAACATTTACTAAATTTTATCATCGGTACAAGGACATCATTCGTAAATATAATTCAATATGCAGACATCTTTTACATTTGGATATTTCGTTAAAGACCCTACCATTACTGCTTTCATGCATCAGAAGTAATAATTTATTGTGTTTCAACACAAAAACCTGACAAAGGGATACATAAATACCGAATCACGTCAACAGGACAATTTATACTACCAAAATAAAGCATAATAGCACGAAGACGACCTGTGTGAAATAGTTTTGGTGAAGATATAGAGGACAATAGGAACAAACCGATCTTGTAATCAGATGTTACTTCTTTGTGACGATTCCTTTATTTGATAACTGGATTCGGAAATTATTTCCCGTTTTCATCGTGTAATAGTGTCTTCAACTTATAGTGAGTGTTCAGCCCTTTACTAACATGGTTATAGAAATTCAGAATTCAAGCATATCTTTCACGAAATCTGGCATCATATTATTTTACGGCCGTTTTTACTTTGAATGTTTTCTGATGTATTCGGCTTTCAAACATTTTTTAAGCTCGTTTGAAAATATACACGTTGTGATGATTTCAGCTATTTAAATCCTTAATTGAAACTTTTAATGTGTCTGATTGCTCGCTATAATGCAACATTTTAGTGTCACCAAATGACTATTTAATAATCCTGAAATTTTGCGAGCCATTTATATATAGTAAATTATTCATAACCTACAGGTATATTGGTTCTTCTATTATCTTTATTGTATGTGAAATGTAAGTATTACATAACGTTCTTTATCGTTTTACATAAAATTAAGTCATTATTGTCGCGAGATAAACCTTGCAAGTAAATTGACACACCCAAAGTAATAACACTGTTATTACCAAAATGATTATTAAAGCATAACATTTATTGATCGGGAGAGTTATGCTTAAAATTGAACAAAACTTAACCTTGATGTATAGCTCTCGACCAACTTTATGAATGTTAAAATATATATTTAGATACAAGATCTTTATAACAATTTTACCAAACACTTTATATTTCATTTATTAGACATTAATTGTAATTGTCCTTGATGATACTAATCTGCACATCTGTAAAAAAAATATGCACCATATGACATAACTTTCTTTTCTCCTGAAGTAGCTGTTACAATTAAAAGTATGTTTCCTTTCTTCATATACGTATACTTATTTTTAAATAAAATATCGAAAAATTAATTCAAATATAATCTTTTTCGTTTAAAAATGCATTATGGATCGCATCTGTGCACTGTACGGCTTTCAACAATTGACAAAACCCAAACTATACAGTAAAATATAAAAAGGCATGACAAAATGTGAAACAATTCAAAAGAGATAGCTTGCTGCTCGGTGTGAGCATGGAAGTAATATTTAGATAAATATTACTTCCATGGTGTGAGTCAAAGCTCCGTATTGAAGGCCATACCATAACCTATAATGGTTTACTTTTGTAAATTGTTACTTGGATCATGGAAGTAATATTTAGAAGGAATAACAACGTCGTCACTTCAAAGGTTTCATCTGCGTTACCGCCCATCTTTCAATAACTTGTTAATTGGTTCAATATCTGGCATGGAAGTTGATTCTCCGCATGTGATCTATCAAATCACTGAGACTTATCGGTCATTTTCGTGTTCACGGAGAACTACGAACAGACAAGTTTTTGTCGTTTATACGTGCGAAGTAACCCGAATAGTTCATTCGTTACATTCCGTTGATGTACGCTGCCGAAAGAGTCATTCGTTCAATTTTTATTTTAGTCCAATTTTTGCCTATTTTTGGTTAGTTTGATCATAATAGTTTAAACCGACAGCTATCACATAGAAAATTGGAGAACAAGATTGTGTCATTTCAATTTTAATATTTACAGACAGTTAAGAAAACATTTCCGTAAGTTAAGAAGATGATTGTCAAAAAAATACGTTTGAATCCCCATTATTTAATACGAAAAATCTAAATCCTTCGTGTATTTATAGTCAATTAAAATATTCACAATTCTAAACGGTTCTATCCTTCAATTTAAGGTCTTGATACATAAACTAATTTGTGTAAAAATGAATTTACCGTAAGACAGATAGATTCAAGCCCATTTCGTCGGTTTGTTATAAGTTTTGCTGTATAGATTATTATATTAATACAAGCATTCCACAATAATATATATTTACGAAAATATTATCCCCATTTTAGTTGTCCAGTTTCAATAATGCAATCAATGACATTTATGACATATACATAAATTTAGAATACTTGAAAGTAAATATTCTTTTATTCAATCTCGATTAACTTTGCACATTTCAACAGTAAAAAAATCTATGCCTACATTTGCCTACATTATTTTGTTAAACATCATGTGAAACCTGATCGATTCAACGGTATTTATCTGTTTAACTCGGGATCCGCTTTTAACCGGAAAATACTTTTAGAACAGTTTAAAACAAAAGGTAAAAAGCAAAAATATGCTAAATTAAATACAATTTTGCTGTAGTTTGAACAATTCTCGTCCGTTTTTCAAGTTTTTTACATCATACGACTTCATCTGAAGGCAGAGGTTTTATATGATACAGCGCCACCTTCTTATTAATAAACCTCGGATTTCACACAGGTACTTTAAAATTACCGGACTCGATAAAACCACGTGACTGATAAGAAATTCCAGATGCCATTTTACATCCGGGGTAACGCAGATAGTAACCAAAGGGGTCTTACCGGTGAGACTATAATTGGAGGAAATCGTATGACTTTAGTACAGAGCTCAGCATGCTATAAATACATGCTAATTAGTCGTTGTTATTCCTTCTTAATATTACTCCCATGCTTGGATGGAGAGTCGTCTCATTGGCACTTATACCACATCTTCCTATATCTATTTATGCTAAAAACAACAAATGAAAAAGTAACACTGGCCGACACGAAATAGACGATCGTGCTTTAAAAAGTTTTTTAAACACCAACGAATCAATCATTTATTTTTTTTAATCAATCGTAATGATTTTTAAAAAATATTTTTACTTAGTTTCGGAGATCTTTCCATATAAAATAATTTGATAAAACTACGATGAATAGCAACTCATGACGACTTTCACCATATTTATAAGTATAAAATGCATCATTTTTATTTTGATCAAGAAGTCCGAAAAGTTCCAACCTTGTACACAATGAATGGAATTATAGATTATATAATTTATTTTATCTAGGATATGGAAGTTGTGCTACTGGTGTAAAATATGTTTAGAATAAAATGGAAATAAGCCCAATTCCCTTGTTATAAAATATCTTGTTTAACAATCCTGTGTTGAACTAAGAAATGCAAACTTTATAATATACAAATAAAATCATAACAATTACTTTACAAATTTAAGGATCTGTCAAAATATGTTAGAAAAACATGAGTACAATCTAATAACAAGTGGATTATGTTGATTGTGTGTTGTAAACATCAGGACGAACTCTTCAATAAAGAAGTAAATCCTTAACAAATATATTTATGTAAATATTAATTACGTTCAAACAACTCTTTCTCAAATGTTATTTCATGGAATCATTTGTACTTATTATGAGTAGGAAGTATGTTTTGTAGAGTTGAGTTGGTGCAGGGGACGCATTAACATACGATATATGTCTTGATTAGAAATAACCGTAGCCTTTATGTGATATATTGAACATAATTTACATGATATGTATATGGTAAACTAGCATTATTTTAGAGATTATACAACAGATACAGATTTCAGAATTTTCATGAAAACGCTTGGTTTAAACTGAAAGAGATAAAAGTAAGATTTAAATATGACAGTGAGATTTCAAATTTTATCTATACTGCATATTCCTATTGCGGCGATCTACGGACTAAAAGACAGTTTTTGCATGACTTATTATCGTGCAGAAAGCGTTGCAACACCCAACACGATGCACTGGATTTAACGTCCCCATTCCAACTCGACGTGGCTGCGTATTTATACATCCCACACAGTTAAAATGACAAAATAAACAAATGGGAGGTGACATACGTTTAATTATACAAATTAAATGAGTACGAATACCTAAAATTTTCAGAACACATTACTTAATTTCGAATACAATCTCGTACATTGTTAATGAGGGTCGGTTGAAACTAAACTTTACGACAAAAGGTATGATTTCAGCTTCCCAATTGTGAACTTTCCATTTATATGTAGCAACATTACAGCAGCGCCACCATACGGCGTATATATCTCCCAACTGATACGATATTCCGGGGTTGCATTTCCTATAAAAAATTCCTAAATAGAGGATGGCTGCTCACAAGGAAGCTAATAAATCACAGATGCTATCGGATATGATCCTTATGTCGTAATTACATCACCCTTCCCTTTTCACGAATGTGACCTACCGATTTTTTTACAGGATTTGTAATAACATGAGCAACACGACGGGTGCCACATGTGGAGCAGGATCTTATAACTCTTCCGGAGCAACTGAGATCACCCCCAGTTTTGGTGGGGTTCGTGTTGATTAGTCTTTAGTTTTCTATGTTGTGTCTTCTGTACTATTTTTTGTCTGTTTGTCATTTTATATTTTAGCCATGGTGTTGTCAGTTTATTTTCAATCTATGATTTTGACGGTCCCTCTGATATCTTCCGTACCTTCTTCTGTTATTCACGTTAAGTCTTCGTGTAGGTTTCACTAGAAAAATGGCGTAAAATAAGTATCCGGTTTGTTTTTGTGCAATTCAAATATAACTTTGTGGTGCAAATGAAATACTGCCATGTAATATTTTTAGCACATTGCAATACTCAATACGATAAAGGGCTAATTTCTACTTTACAACTTTTCACTCCAGTCCAGTTGTTTCATTATTCTTCCTTATTATATTGTATTTTTTTTTCTTTTTATTTCTAATTTTAGTTTGTAGTATGTATTACATGCATTCCTACTATGTTTTTTTCGTCACTATCTAATGTACTTTGTGTTTATATTTATATTGTGAAAGAAATTCTCAAATGTTGTTAAAACTTGTGTCCGATTCCTTTTGCTACTTTTGCAAATAAAATATGTTTAAACTAAAGGACTGATTAATAAGCTTAGTATATACACTTATTATATTATTATATTAATGTATTGGTTTTACATAAATTGGAAACCTATGACATAAGGAGGCAATTCGTCTTGCAGCTGATAAATATACAGTTGTATAAATTACAGGTTAATCCGGAAAAGAGATGGGGACACATTAGATTACTTAGCGTGTGTTTTTTTTAAATTTTATTGTCACTGACCTATTGAAAATAAAACTTTTTAAAGCGATGCGAATTACAATACTACTCTAAGGCTTATACTATTGATGCCGTCGGAGCTTAAAATACAATACAGTTATCTCCTAATTATACATAGAAACGAACACTTGTTTTGGTTATCTTGTAATATTGACAACTACTATAGCTGTATATTCTGATTACAAGTACTAATTATTTCGACATAAAATAAAATTTTGCAGTTATATTGATTTATATATAGATCTTGTCTAGCTGATCATTGTTTGCAGTAAAGAAGAATTTTTCTAAATTGTAGTATATTCCACTGTTAATGTGTTTTTTCCCAGAGGGTATAACTGGCCAACTAGTCAGTTGTAACACGGAAGTACTAATATTTGGTCATAAATTAGCTGTTTATATAACTTTGTGTTTTCCGAAATACTTAACATATTCTGTACATGGAAAAGAGTTCCTTAGCTGTTTTTAGAAAAAACCTTTCGGAATTTTGGGTCCTCAATACTCTAAAACTTCGTATTACTAGTATATTTGCTTTTTTTTAAGCTTTTATTATTTGAACTTGCCTAACAAAACCCGCGTCTGGCAAACTCCTACAAAGGCAATAACTCATATAAAGTATCTATTGACGTGGTCGGCCACATCGATTTATTTGTAGATCTGGTCTTAGTGGTTATTTTTGCTGTTAAAACTTTTTTTTAAATCTTTTTTAATCAACTACGATTTTTAATAGAATACAGAAGGACATAGTTCGATAATATATACAATGGCTTTCAAGTGTGTGAAGGTTTGAGCGTTTCTGATGAAGGAGAATCCAGAAAAGCTCTTTGGACGCACGTAGTTTATAAAATGTTTATTTTATTTAAAAGATCCTGTAAAATTGTATATAATTTCTATTTCTTCGACGTTCTTCATCTGAAAATATGGTTTGTTGTATACCTCTGTGCTTAAAGACCTTAAATAACTTGTGTTAATCAGCAACTTTTGCATAACGTTCGAAATTAAACCTCCTTATATATTCAAAGGGAATCTTCTCAATGTCATTTTCGTTGCTTACATAGTTTGTGTTACTCTGACCTATTAAGTCTTTAAGTCATCAACAAAAAAATAGTTAAATGAAAATTCATTATACTCAAGTATTGTCACCTGTTTACACTAAGCAAACGATATTACTAAGTACTTCAAATATTGAACAGACCAGGAAAAGTAAACAATCACTGGTTGAGGATTTGTACAAGCGGACAAGGCGGTCATGTTTAACTAAGAAAACATTGTTAAGAAATATTTTGATATCCACTCCCCCAACTCAGAAAGATTAAATCTCGATCTCATTCAATTATAAAAGCATATTTACTTAACCACCGTTGGTGCAGACATCGAAGGTGTAAAACTGTTCGTGTATATTATAGAATTGATTTCCAATTGTTCACAAATATAAGTAATATTATACGTAATAATAATGGTATATGAATAACAACAACGAAATCGTTAACGAATAAGCATAGCGAATTTTTTTCTTCAAAGACCACTATAGTCACCTTTCTATAGTTGGAGACTGTATTTTGATCTCTTTGATTATTTGTTTTGTTGGGTTGCTATCTCATTTACGTACACCATATGTTCTTGCCATTGAAACAACACGTTTTATATAAATGATAAAAATAAGTTGGAGTATTAAAATATAGCAAGGTCATTTTCTATCAGCAGATCCATTTCTCATGGGTGTTCGTTTGGCCATGCGGGATTTTTTTAAATACACAGTAATGTCTGGTATATATGATTGGTAACCGCATTTCCGTTTTGGGGTATATTAAACAACCAAGCGAACAATATTTACAGAGTAAAAACATTTAATTTAATTGATGATATGATATATTTGACTTTTTTCCAGTCAATTTATGTGTTTGGGATTTCAAAATCAGATGGACACAGTAAAGTCTGTTCCTCATACTAAACGAGGAGATTGATAACCTTGTGCATTTGTTCTAAAAATTGTTTGCTCATTGTATGTCAAAATTCCCAACACTCAGTAGTACACCCTTGTTTTCTCGTAGAAGTTTACTAAACTATCCATCTCTTACACAAACTTCTATTATTTCTTTCTTTTAACACCATTCGTTTGATTTTGTCAGCTTTTGAATTTAACACGGCGTTTGGTAGTATTGTAAATATCTTTCTCTGTATACCCTTAGATTTGTTTTTGCATTTCTTTGGTTGGTTCTTTTTTTGTTTTTTGATTTTATTTAATTCTTAACCCAAGATAACTTAATTTAAAGGAGAAAAAAAATCGCTATTGCGAAATCCTGTTATGGGATTACTTGTTATCATATTCACTTATCAAATCAATTATCTTATACAAGCTTCGGCTGACAAATTCGGTTTTATTGACTGACTTGCAGATCTTGTCCCGCTGATAAGTTTATAATAGTTTTCATATGACAGCGGATTTGTTCCAATTACCGTGGTGGTCGTGTTGCTTAGTCTTAATGTTTTTAAGTTGTTTACTGTTAATTGTTCGTTTTATAGCAATCACAATCGCGTTGTCATTTTATTTTCGTCTTTTGAGTAATGAATAAACAGCCGCCACAAATGAATAACAGGCGCATACAGAATATGGCGGGGTTTAACATGCTTGAAGGCGGACACCCTTCCCTAAACCATAAAAGAGGGACGAAAGATACCAGAGGGACAGTCAAACTCTTAAATCGAAAATAAACTGACAAAGCCATGGCTTAAAATGAAAAAGACAAACAAACAAACAACAGTACACAACATAGAAAACTAAAGAATAAGCAACACGAACGCCACAAAAACTAGGGGTGATCTCAGGTGCTCCGGAAGGATAATCAGATCCTGCTCCACATGTGGCACCTGTCGTGTTGCTTACGTGATAAAAAAGCCGGCAAATAGTATAATTCGGTAGGTCACATTCATGCAAGGGAAGGGGATTATAGTTACGACGTAAGGAACATATCCGATATCATTTGTAAAACGGTTATTTCATAACGGTCAACAAACTCGTGTAGCGTCTGTAAAAATTACGAAGAGATGATTTCAACTTCACCATTTGAAATTTTTGGTTTAATAGCTTCCTTGTGAGCAGCAACCCTCTATCAAGAAAATCATGATAGTAAATGCATGCACGGAAATATCGTATCAATTGGGAGATATGAACTCTGTATGTAGGCGCTGCTGGTATGTTGCTGCATAAAAATGGAATGTTCACAATGGGAGGCTGAAATCATCTCTTTTGTCGTAAAGTTTTGTTTTCAACCGACCCTCATTGTCAATTTCTAGATATTAGTCAAGATATGAGGCCAACTTTACTTATTTGTAGTATCCTATCTCTAGTTCGATGGGATTGATGCGTTCAACATAGTCACCAAATTTTGAATTATTTAGTGAAAGAACATCATCTATATAGCGGAAAGTAGAGTTAAATGACATTGCTAACTCCTTCCTAAGATGTTCCTGTATGAAGTCAGCCTCATAATAAGAAAAGAAACAAGTCGGCAAGAAGAGGGACACAATTTGTTCCCATTGGAATGCCGATAGTCTGTTTAAAACACGTCCTCCAAACAAGCACATTTGGAATGTGACGGGGTTAAACATGTTAGCGGGCGCTCAATAATCTCGTAACCTGGGACAGTGGTGTAGCTGCACAACATATAGACAAACTATAAATAAAAGCAACAGAAGTATACCGGTGTTCAAAAGTCATATATCGATTGTCAATACACATCCGGGTGGTCATAAACCAGAACTGAAAGAAACACATCAAAGATAAGAGGAAAACAAAGGAACAACAGAACCACTATAGTGCATAAAAACAAACGTTACCATACATAGATACAAACTACTTGAACTGCCATATTTCGAACTTGGTACAGGACATTTTAATAAGAAAGGTACCTGTGTGACAATTACATTCTGACGCAAACGCGCGATTCTACGTTTGTCAATGTAAAACTATTTGGTCCCAGTACTAAAAATCTTTCAATCGTTTATGGATGGTTTTAAGATCATTTAACATACATAATTAAAATTCAAAACTAAAAAAGCAATGAATGAGGTTGTAAATTTGATATATGCCTTTTTGTGCTTCTTTGTTAAATATTTGTTTGATTCTTGTGATTAAGATACTTGTGGTACCTGTATATCCCGTCATTATTGTTTATGATATTCTCGTATTCTTGTCTTTTTGCTAATGATCTTTGTCTATATGCCTATCGATGTTACTACTAATTACATCAATGTTTGATGAACAAAATACATAGAAACGTCATATAGCAATGCATATTTACACATAAAATATTATCTGTGAAAACCAGTTGAAAAGCGCTGTACTCATTATATCGATACAAAGTAGAAAAACAGATAAAAAAACCCAACAGATTTGACGTGGCAGGATATTTATACGTTACCACAACTAAAAAAAGAAGACTTTAAGTGCTGATCTGAGAGCACAGTTACTGACATGAAGTTCAAAGCCCAAAGCAACGTATTATATAATCATATATCTAAGTAATTAAGTAAAAGAAAAACATGACCTCGTACAATGCTACAATACAGATATCAACAGATTTTATATTTTTTTCTAATTACTGAATGTGAGGTATACCCGAATATGACTGTTATGCCGTGTGTAAATATGCATTGCTATATGACGTTTCTCGGTATTTTGTACATCAAACATTCATGTATTTATTTTTGATGTTTCTGTTATGGTTTCGTTTTGTTAATGTGTTATTTTTAACGTTCGTTGTCCATTAAATAATAAAACATTTAATACCATCATTGTCAAAAAAGGTGTATAAAGTTAGAGATTTCATGTTTCCTTGAATTCTTGGGCAATATTTCAATATAAGAACGCAAATCGTCTGTTATATTTGTATATACCAACTGGAAAAAAATCAAAATATATCGACATTATAATTTATTTTGCTCCATTTCACATACAATATTTGTACACAAGATATTGCTTAATTACACAATTTAAATACAGGTACGATAGTAAATTTTATAAACTATTCAATAACATCTGAAATACAACACAAACACATTCGTTTGATGTTCTGTACCAATACAGACATGCACTTTACTTAAGGAAAAAGCACAGGACGAATTAATACTTGAAAACATTTTATACCTGAGATCATGGAAGACAAATGTGAATTTGTTGTATGTTTTGGCAACTTTAAACTACCAAAAAAAATTGAATAAAGTTACAACACTTCGCACAAGTAACATTTAGCACCAAGTTTTTCATATTCATTTGAAAGTATAAAATCACATCGACATAGTTTGGCCGTATCTTCTGATAAATCCCATCGACGCAGTTTGACATTATCTTCTGATAAATCACATCGACATAGTTTGGCCGTATCTTCTTATAAATCACATCGACTAGTTTGGTCATATCTACTAATAAATCACATCGACTAGTTTGTCCGTATCTTCTAATAAAATCACATTGACATAGTTGGTCGTATTTTCTGATAAATCCCATAGACACAGTTTGACATTATGTTTTGTAAAATCAATTAAAACCAGTCATAGACTGGCGTGTATTTCAGTATTGGTTTTGGGTCCTTTTTGGAGTCCCCTTGAGCACAAAGTTTACTCTCTGAAGCTATGGGAACTCTTTTACATTCATCTATCCATTGTACTCTGTTAGTCCGGACGTGTTGGTTTACCTTCGGAACATTGTTCTTATTAAGCGAACTTAGTGCTGTCGGTTTGAATGCCTCGTTTTGGATATCTGTATTATCTTTGACACAGACAGTTTGTAGATATTTATTGTCGATTTCACTGAGAACGGCTCGGAAAATATCGGAACCATGAGGCAACATCTTTAGTAATTATAAAAATATCAGTCTCGAACAGTGAAATTTTGGTTCGTTATTTCAACGTTGAGCTATGAATACTAGCGATGTCAATGTTTCATAGTTATCACTTATTATTCAAAAAAACTTCGTCTTTTGAATGCTTAATCCGTATCAATTCCAATCCTTAATTGGTATCATTTCAACATGCTTAATATTCTCTTCTTTCCTGTTTAATATGATATGTGATTTTTTGAACTAGATCATTCTATAATTCAATCTCCATTACTTAAGATCTACAGGTAAGTGATAGTAATGACATCTTTGGTAACTTTTATACCCGGTAAAGCATCGTTTTGTTGATGTTATTCAAACCACGTGAGATTTAAATATACATACCATAATCTACTGTCAATCATAAAGGGGTATGCCTTATTGAAATCTATTGAATTATATATCTACATTTAAATAGGCACGACATATATAATATGAGGTTCATCATCTCATCGTTCAAAACACACAAAAGTGCAATATTGATACTATATTTTAAGTCTACATTTGTATTATGATCTGTTTAATTTCTCAAGTTCTAAATGAGCATAACTCTAGAACGGTTAGTGACTCACTGCCCAAATTCGAACCCTGTGAGCGAGTTCTGGGTTTCAGCATAGTGTATGAGTCTCATAATAATTTTAAAAATGAGGAAAATTTAGATAAAGTGCAGAAACGAAAATGGGACGGACGGAAGGACTGGCAAGGTCGAGACTTAAACTCCCCGTTGCATACGGTATGAAAACTCTCAGTCCGATATCAGAAAACAGATTTGCATTTTTTTCGTCGGTAACCGATGTGTATATATGTCGAAACAATCTGTACACAAGGGACTTGCAAAGAATAGCCTAATGCATCTAAGATTTACTTGGTCTGAGGGAGTTGTAACCTTAAACACAGTTATTTATTTTTTCATCAACGGAGAATTTAGAATAATATACTAAAAATCATGTCCTTAAAAAACATCGACAGTTGAGCTGATCCAACTGGAATAACAGTTCATCAGAAGTGTTGTCAACACAGTGTCAGCAAAATAGCTAATTTTAAAATATCAAAGTGGGGACAGGGAATCATTTCATAGTAACTATGAATTCTCTATAAATTTTGTTTATAATTTTAAGGTTAAACTACAAGACTTTTCACTTGTCCGTCAGTATTGGTTCCCTCATTCCGGCAGATATTTCTGGTTACAATATTTTCTTAATGTTCAATATATTATTTTTCCCATTTTTTTTTTATGAACAGTTTCCTATAATTTCAAATTTAAGTGTTCAACGATCACAATATTAATATTTGATATATTTTATTGTAGACACTTTCACTATTGAATTAATTGAATAAGTGACTTCTAGTTGTATTCTTTTCTTTTTTTTATAGGATATAAATCGGTCTAAAATTTTGTTTGTGCTCGTGTGTTTTGTAGTGAAAAAAGAACTTTTTAAACAAAACCCAAAATATTGTAATTGCAATGGGAAACGTCAATACACAATGTGCACAAATGTTACATAAACTAAACATTCCTCTGTCCAGGAGT
Organism: Mytilus trossulus; assembly: GCF_036588685.1. NCBI lineage: Eukaryota > Metazoa > Mollusca > Bivalvia > Mytilida > Mytilidae > Mytilus > Mytilus trossulus. The sequence continues at coordinate 8,169,024 of NC_086373.1, read as the reverse complement.
TAAACATTTGTATTTTCAAGGCTGCGGGTTTAGGCAACGTTGGAAGATGTTTTAAATAAGGCTAATTCTTATATATATATAGATGTGCAGTGAATCGGCGATAAAAATCGGGGAGGTGTCGTTGAGTTTACGTAATCTACGTAGAGAAAAACCAAAAGTCATTGAAATGTCGTAATTTTTGAGTGCCAATGTCGTGTTGAACTATAAATTAAATTATTAAAAAATAGGTAACAAATCATTATTCAAAGCAAGTTTGTTTAATAGTAAAATCAAATAAAACATATTTGTCTTATATTTTGCTCTCAACTTATTCGTTATATTTGTCATGTATACTTGATTTGTGTTTAAAAGGAAGATCATAACGAACTATATGTAAATGCTTCAAACATTGAACCTACGTATCTTTGCTTTCTTTAAAATATTGACTCAAACAAGATATACACAACTTATTTACAAGGGATTTAATACAATGCAGGAATCAGTTTGTTTTTGGCTTATGATTGAGTGTTATATATATATTTTGTATTTGTCTCTCCCACTTTAAAACGATTTCATATCTTAATCTTGTGGAATATAAAAAAACAAATTTACTCTACCACCTGCAGCTGAACATGTTTAGAGCTTGTGTTAAATGATTTTGCATATCGTCAGTTAACATTCTCCATTTCAAACGTTTTTTTGTACATTAAAGAAGAAATATATTCTACCTAAATCCTTATATTTATTGCGGCTGTGGGTTTTATTTAAATTATAATAACATATTTCAATTTCCCCAGGTGTGTGTACTTCGGGATTGACCACACTGGTTATTTTAACAATAACACCACTCACAATACTTAATTTTGACATACATTGAAATTACATAAAATTAAACGGTAAAACTTCCAGTTTACTCTAGATTAATATTATGATAAAGAATGCATATCATGTAATAATGGTAACGTCTTGCTTAAACAAACCAATAACCACATACTTTGTTATTTTCTTTTCTGGTAAAAAAAAGTATAATTCTATACAAAAATCAGCCGAAATATTTGTATATACATAAACGTGTATAGTTACAATCAAACCCATAGAAGTAAAAGATATTTTAAAATTAAATACATCCAAAACATTCCCCTTTACTACATAATATACAGAATATTAACTTTAAATGAAATTTTCTTTTGTTTACCTATTTCAAGACTTGAAAAGCTTATCTATATTTTATAATAACAAACAAAAAATGATTCGAGCTGATAATAGTCATTAGAAAAATTAAAGATCAAAATGATGTCTTGAACACTCAGTGTTAAACATATATTCTAATTCAATTTGGATGTAACAATTTTTTTCATTGGCTAAAAGTTGCCGTCAAATCCACAGTTGACCAGGCGTAACTAAGGAGAGACCCGCCATTTTGAATTGATGAATCAACAAATGTTCGATTACTACTATATAATCAAAAATAAAACAACACCTACCTCGAATTTGCCGTTTTAATGTAATTTTATTCGAATTTGAAGCGTAGAGGTAACGTAATAACCTCCAGTTTGTAAGTTTTCATTTGTATGACGTCACGTTTAGCCACGAAGTCTTTGTGCCAAAATCATTGATGAAGTTTCGCGGATTTTTTTTTATTTGACAAATTTAGACATTTTTTCAAGTTTTATCGTAATTTTTCTTTTTGTAATGCATTAGAATCGGAATAACAGTACTGTAGTTGAAGAGTTGCCACCGTCAATTTTGATTTGACGGTCGCAAATCTCCGTTTTACTGTCTCCGCTACGCGTCGCCAGTAAAACTGCATTTGCGACCGTCAAATCTACAATTGACGGTGGCAACTCTTCAACTACAGTACTGTTATTCTTTAAATCTAATTTCAAGTTAGTTGGTTACAGAACTCTGTATTCGGTTATTGACCTGTTATATTTACAACAAAATATCAGACGCCTTAGCAAAAACGGAAAATATTTCCAAAGAAAAATTTGAACCTACTTGATGAATTATCACTGTAAACTGTACTTCAATTGAAAATTATTTGATTTTGCATCGCAACATCTAGAAATGGTGTTAATGTGTCATATCACCAACGCAAAAACCCGATATGAATAGACTATCTACTGTTGGGCTGCTATTATCATATATGCACGCAGTTGCAATGGCTTCGATTAAATCTATGCCGAAACAGAGTAGGAAAAGTACCACGTTTTATTTTCATTTATCTGTAATGTAGTCCTGTCTTGGAAAAAATTGTATTTTAATGTTATATATCTGTTGTTATTTTAGTGTTATATTTATGTTGTTATTTTAGTGTTATATTTATGTTAATCTAGTTATATGTTAAACTTGGTCATTAAAATCGAGGTTTAGCTAGCTGCAAAAATAGGTTCAATCCATCCTTTTTCTTAAAATGTCCTAAACCAAGTTACGAAAATGGCAGTTGTTATCTAACAGTCCGTTTCTGTGTGTGTTGCATTTTAGTGTTTCTGTTGTTTCATTGTTCTCCTATATTTGATGTATTCCCCTCAGTTTAAGTTTGTAACCCGGATTTTGTCAATCGATTTATGAATTTCGAACAGCGGTATACTACTATTGCTATAATTTATGCTTTAACCCAGGGTGATCAGTTTAATGAAACAATTTTTTTTTTTAATAATTGTTGTTATTTGTGTTCATCCAAATATGCATGAAATGTTTGGCATTTTAAATCTAATAACGATGAGAGTTTATTTTGTGCGCTACCCAGAGAGAATTCAAAAGCTTTGATTGGAGAACACTAAGATACCCGTTACTTGTCTTAAGTCTGGGTGTGTGGACAATTGTCCAATACGCAATCATACCACATCTCCTCATCTTTATCTTGATAGTTGAAAACATTATTTGTTGATACAAAGTCTTTGTGTGATTTATATATAGGTTTTATTCTCTCTTCAATTAATATACTTTGAGGTAGAAATGTCAGGCATCAATTTCCCCTTTCAGCAATTACTGTATAGTGATTTGATAGTTAATCAGATACTAATTACTCTTAAACTATATCTTCAATTGCACGTTGCCATCAATTTTAATGTAATATATGTCGTCCTGAATATGCATGAAATATTTGCCACTGGACGTTAAGCAACCAACAATCAATCAATCAATTTTAATGTATAAGAAATATTTTAATAGGTTTCCGCTGCAATTTGTTATTGATGATAATTATGTTTTTTATCAAAGATTTTGTTTAGGAAATAGGAATGACAAGTTTTTATTGACAATAATTTGAACTCTGGTTGGAATTCTATCGGTCATTAATGTTCTTTCAAATTAAAAGTCACAGACATTAGTGTAGAGCAAAATATGAATATTGATTTAAGGTTGAAATGACACCATGTTTTATGATAGAAATGATTCATGTCGTTATTTATTCTAGCAACCATAATCTAGAATATTTCATCATTTCCTAGCTCGGGTTATAACATTAATATCAAGTTACGAAAGAACAATTGAATCGAAAAGGAAAATATCTCTTGGAATACATGCATCATCTGCTATCGAAATCGCGATGCCCCGTTTGAACTTTAGTTCAGGAAATATAAATTGGTATTACACTTTAGATATACGAGTTTCACAAGACCTAAGCCCTTACTAACGAAGCATATCAGCCTTTTTAAAACTTACATAGCATAGTAGGAAGACAACGTCTTTCTACTTTAACTCTACTCATCCTTTTTTTTGTTAGCAACTACAAGAGTAGCAACAACTAAAAACAAGTGCAACAAAAACAAACAATATACATAGAAACGAACTATTAGTTAATAACTGATATATTTCTGACTTGGTACAGGCCATTTAAAGAAAAGAATGATAAGTTGAACCTGGTTTTGTTGCTAGCAAAACCTCCGCGCTTTATGCCAATGCTAAACATACCGATAAAATGACATTACACGACAGGAATACAAAAAAAAAAATAAAAAAATGTAAGAAACACAAGGACGGAGAAATACATGAATAAATAACATACTAGTACATTCGACATGTTAACCACAGAATAACAACGAATAACTAAAATTAATTTATAAACATGACATATATCTTTTAAATAAGTTATTTATTATGTTTTATAGCTGCAGATGAATTATCAGAGTGTAACAAATGTGGAGCGGAGTATAGCAACAATGAGACACTTATTAGACATGTGAAAAACACTTCTCCAGGAACTCTGCAGAAATGAAACAAATGCCCCATGTGTTTTCAGCTTCTCTGAGATATAGGATGCACAAACATTAGACAGCAGTGCATGGCTTACATAAAATGGACATTACAGAGGTGACCATATCCACTTTTAAGGGTGGTCAGAGGGCTTCAATTAAGGACCAAGAGAAAACAAATCAAGTGTCTGAAACCAATGTAAAACCTATTTAAAACCAAACTGAGACATCAGTTTTCGTCGTTGAGGAAATCCACTCAATTCTCGCTTTGACCAGAGTGCCATCCAGCTGTAAAGCCATCAAAGAAATGTCTGCTTGATTTATTTGGCTGTCATAAAAAGGTTCTTTTACCATTACCGTCTACTCCAAAGAAAGAGAAGTTTGGCGTCGGTGCAGAGAAAAAACTAAAGGCTCTAAAGAGCCTGTGTCCCTCACCTTGGCAATGTGCATATAAAACAAAGGACACAAATGGAATCATGTCAAAATTGTGTTTTGGTAATTGTGATGTGTTTGTAGATCTTACTGTACTGAAAATTCTTGCTTCTTACTATTATCTCTATAATGACCTTGGCCCTGTAGTAACGGTGGAAAATATTTTGTAAAAAATTACAAAATTTATGAAAATTGTTAAAAACTGACTATGAAAGGCAATAACTTCTTTAGGGGTCAATTAACCATTTAGGTCATGTTGACTTATTTTTAGGTCTTACTTTGCTGAACATTATTGCTGTTTACAGTTTATCTCTATTTAAAATAATATTCAAGATAATAACCAAAAACTGCAAATTTTCTTAAAATAACCAATTCAGGGGCAGAATACCTGAATGGTCTGAAAATTTATGGGCAGATAGATGATCTAATGAACAATATTATTATAAAAATGTTAAGAGTTGGTATGATTGCCTTTAAAAAAACTCTCCATGTAAGACCAAACGATGTTAATGTGAATAATAATAAATCACAGTACGTCGTACAAAGCAGAGCCATTTATAACACCTCAAAGTTAGCTTTAAAGAATTCCATAACAGTTCAATCACCAAATATGAAGTTGACATAAATTCTATGAATTTCATGACTCACAAAGAGTTATAATATGGTGTGGTGCTGTTGACACTCGTGTCATATTCTTTCTTTTCTGGAATATAATGTTAATTGTTGATCTTTTTGGTGCTCCAGATTGAAGTTTGAACGGATTGCAAACTTTTGGTTTAAACATAAGCTACATTTTGTATGTATGTGTCTGTTCCAAATTAGGAGTCTGTAATTCATTTTTTTTTGTTTCTGTGTTACATATTTGTTTTATATTCGTTTTTTTTGTAATTTAAATAGGTAGTTATGTGTCTCGTATGAATTGATGATTATTTGTGAATTCTTGTTTTTTTTTACAGCTGACTTAATGGCATGGGTCTTAATCATTGTTGAAGACTGCCCGGTGACCGATAGTTGTTAATTTCTGTGTCATTTGTTTCATGTTGAGAATTGTCACATTTGCAATAATACCACATTTTATATTTTAATAAGATATGGATACAAATGATTACTCATATTGATGTGTACCATTAAAAAATCTGTTTTGAATAAAACTTCTTCTTGTCTTCAAACCATCACAAAGTTGTCCATAATAGGCATAGTCCTGTTGATTTCCAACTTCCTCATCGATGTCTATCTCCTCGGGCATAGGTAGACCCTTATTGATACAAATTCGTGCAGAATGCATGATGAAGTAATCACGTGACAAACCCAGTAGTCAGCACTTTTTATGTTGACATGAATTGTCATTGATATGGTTATATTTATAAATTTACTGTTTACAAATTTTTTAATTTTTTTAAATACTAAGGCTGTTCTACCTCAGACATAGATTAACTTAGCTTTATTTGGCAAAATTTTTAGGAATTTTGGTTCTCAATGCTCTTCAACTTCGTACTTTATTTAGCATTTTAAACTTTTTTGGATTCGAGCGTCACTAATGAGTCTTTAGTAGACGAAACGCGCGTCTGGCGTATATACTAAATTTAGTCCTGGTATCTATGATGAGTTTATTTATTGCCAGCATTTTCCAGGCGAAACATCATAAAATGAATTGATTTATGTAGGAACCTACAGGTATATTAAACATTCTTTTAAATGTGTCACTTTTCGCAGATACCACAACATTTTACAAATACATGTTTCAAAATTTTTAATTTTATATAAAATTCTGAACATTAAAAGCACAACACAACAATGCGTTCGTTGATTGAAATTGAAAGCATTCCCGGCTAATTAAGGTAGAATTGAAGCTACCAAAGTTATACAATTTATTTATCCGGATTAATAAATGACAGGATGAAGCTTTATATGACTGCAGAGGTCATCTCTTTAGCTCAATGTATACTAGTTTGTATAACTAGCATCAAAATCCAATCTAACTATGGTTAAATTCGGCATATCAAGAACCCAACATATTTTTATGCCCCATTTATGGGGATTATGTTTTCTGGTATGTGCGTCCGTTCGTTCGTCCGTCTGTACCGCTTCAGGTCAAAAGTGTGGTCGAGGTAATTTTTGATGAAGTTGAAGTCCAATCAACTTGGAACTTAGTGCACATGTTCGCTATGTTATGATCTTTCTTATTTTGATGCCAAATTAGTGTTTTTACCCCATTTTCACGGTTAACTGAACTTAGAAAATAAGTGTTCGGATGGGACATTCGTGCACTATGGACACATTTGTGTTTTTAATTGAATTAAACAAAGTTAAATATTAGACCAACTGGAAAATCGTGCCAAAAATCAGAAAACTACATTAACGAAAAGGTCAGCACAAATAACCCCCTACAAATCAATAATGGTTCAAAATAAAAAAATAAAAAAGAAAGATTTTTGACCATTTGGATATTATTGTTGAGTAATTTAGAGTAAAGGCCAAATTAACCATTGAATTCAGTCAGGTTCTGCATATATTAGAACAGACTTCAGGTTAGTCAAAATGGAACCAACATTGCATTTGGACCTGTTAGAGTTCAATATAGAGTGATTTACAAACTTCTCGAATTGTTGGGGTTCTTGTATATAAACTCATTATAGATACCAGGATTAAATTTTTGTATTTACGTCAGACTCGCGTTTCGTCTACAAAAGACTCAATACCCGGATCTGTATTTTTCTATCGATTTATGAGTTTCAAACAGCAGTATACTACTGTTGCCTTTATTCATCAGTGACGCTCGAATCCCAAAAAGTTAAAAAGGCCGAATAAAGTACGAGAATAAAGTAAAGATTGAGGACAAATTTCTTAATTGTTTTTGCCAACTAAAGCTAAGGTAATCTATTCCTGAGGGGTAGACTTCAAAAATTCAAAAGTTTTGTAAACAGTTAATTTATAAATATGTATCAACGACAATTCATGTCAGAAGTGCTGACTACTAGGCTAGTGATACCCTCGGGGAATTAAAACTCCACCAGCAGTGACATCGACCAGTGGTTGTAAACAAACTCCGTACGGTGACCTATAACTGTAAATGTTTGTGTCATTTTGGTCTTTTGTGGATAGTTGTCTCATTGGCAATCATACCACATCTTCCTTTTTTTATATCATCATAGATACCAGGATTTAATTTTGTATTTACGTCAGACGCGCGTTTCGTCTACAAAAGACTCATCAGTGACGCTCGAATCTAAAAATGTACGAAGTTGAATAGCATTGAGTACCCAAATTCCTAAATGTTTTGACAAATACAGCTAAGGTAATCTATTCCTGAGGTAGAAACGCCTTAGTATTTCAAAAATTCAAAAGTATATTCAAAACGCATCATTTAAATGTAGCGGAATTTGATGAGACTGTTATTAAAGTGAGAGGGTTAGCGCTATAGAACCAGGTTTAATCCACCATTTTCTACATTTGAAAATGCCTGTACCAAGTCAGGAATATGACAGTTCTTGTCCATTCGTTTTTGATGCGTTTTGTTTTTTGATTTTGCCATGTGATTATGGACTTTCCAAATTGATTTTCCTCTGAGTTCAGTATTTTTGTGATTTTACTTTTTTTTTTCGTTTTTCTACATTTTATAACCCTGATTCTATATAAACTTTACATACTATGTCAGGTTTTCGAGACTTGTATTTTAAAGTTTGATTGTCCCTGTGGTATTGTTTACCTCTTGTTCACACTTTATCACTGGGAACCTTATTCGGTAAATAAATTATTGTACCGTATATTGTATCTTAAACTTTAAATACTAAGAAAAGACAATTATTTTCCACCGCCCTAACAATAGTAAATTGTTATCTTGATCTGTGTTTATCATTACTAGTTATGGCGGACGACGCAGTTACCTTGCAAAAATTGATAGAACCGCAATTCATTAAGATTACAGAAGGATTCCCTGGTGCAGAGGGTCCTGTGTTTGACAAATGTGGAAACTTCTATATGGTTGCACCTGAAGTGAAAACTGATGGCAACTTTACTGGTCAAGTGATCAGGATTGACCTGGATACTTGTAAGGTATAAATACATGAATACATATTAATAAGATATCGTTATCTTAAATAATGTTCGCGTTGTATTACTATCTCCAAATAAAGTTTTTATTATTTTTAAACAGTAAACTATTTGTAAAACGAGTGCATTGATATTGTTGCAGTCTACAGTAATATGTGAACCTAATATAGATGGCTTTGGTGGAATACCAGCAGGATGTCAATGTGATAAAAATAATATGATATGGATAGCAGACATGAGGCTAGGTATCCTAAGCATGAATCAGTCCGGTCAGTTTAATCAGGTAAATAATATATGGATAGCAGGTACAAGGTGATGTATCCTTACCATGAATCAGTTCGGTCAGTTTAATCAGGTTAATAATATATGAATAGCAGACATGAGGCTAGGTATCCTCACCATGAATCAGTCTGGTCAGTATAATCAGGTAAATGATATATGGATAGTAGATATATGGTTAGGTATCCTCACCATGAATCAGTCTGGTCATTTTAACCAGGTAAATAATATATGGATAGTAGATATATGGTTAGATATCCTCACCATGAATCAGTCCGGTCAGCATAATCAGGTAAAAAAACAGACATGATTCTAGGTATCCTCACCATGAATCAGTCTGGTCAGTTTAATCAGGTAAATGATATATGGATAGCAGATATAAGTCTAGGTATCCTCACCATGAATCAGTCCGGTCAGTTTAATCAGGTAAATGATATATGGATAGCAGATATAAGTCTAGGTATCCTCACCATGAATCAGTCCGGTCAGTTTAATCAGGTAAATGATATATGGACAGCAGGTATAAGTCTAGGTATCCTCACCATGAATCAGTCCGGTCAGGTTAATCAGGTAAATGATATATGGATAGCAGATATAAGTCTAGGTATCCTCACCATGAATCAGTCCGGTCAGTTTAATCAGGTAAATGATATATGGATAGCAGATATAAGTCTAGGTATCCTCACCATGAATCAGTCCGGTCAGTTTAATCAGGTAATTGAAAACAGACATTATGTCAGATATACTCACCATGAAAATAGTGGACTCCATGGATATTCTTGCTAATAAAGTCAGTATCAACGAAAAATATGCTATTATTATATACGGATCCAATAAAGGCAACAGTAGTAAACCGCTGTTCGAAATTCATAAATCGATTGGGAAAAAAACAAATCATGGTTACAAACCAAAACTGACAGAAACACATCAAATATAAGGGAACTTCGAAACAACAGAAACACAACACTAAAATTTAACACACACAGAAAAGAACTAAAATATAACAATGGCCATTTTTCTGACTTGGTTAAGGACATTTTAAGAAAAGAAATGATGGTTTTGTGGGCAGCCAAACCTCACACTTTTATGGCAATGTTAAATAACCATTAAATGACAACATTACATGAAAGGACTATGAGAAAATAAATGGGAGAACATATAGGACAGAAAGACACACGAATAGTAGCTATCAAAATGTACCATACCCGCATTTCATACAGCCAATTGAAAATAGTAGGATCTTTTGCGCCTGTCAATCAATTTTAAATTTTTGGCATCAATAATTTATTTTGGTTCAACATAAATATGCATGACATGCTTGCACTAGACCCTTTATAAACAAAACTCAATCAAGATTGTAGCCAAATATATTTTTTTGTAAGGCTTTTGATAATATCTTGATAGAAATTTTGAAGTCAAAGTGATGCTTATTTTTATAGTTTTACGTAAGGCTCTAGTTGATATTTTGCAAAGTATGAATACTGTTAACTTACAAATATCATCTCTTATGACATCTGAAGAAATCCCGTGACAATAGACATATGTGTTATATGTAGATCAAAAGAATACATTGACAATTAGTTTTCCCGTGAATATTTTGTTTTATTCATTTTAAAACTGATTTTTTTTAAAGTTATGTAAAGAAGACAAAGATGGGAATACTATGCAGGGTTGTAACGACTGCTGCTTTGATTATGACGGTAACTTATGGGTTACAGCACCAGCAGGGAAAATTGCACCACATCCATATACCAGATCAAACAAAGTAAGATTAAAATTATTCTCTCCGTTTATTAATGCAAGTAATTGATTTAACTCATCGGTGTGAGCTTTTCAAATCACTTTTTGTTTGACGTCGTCCCTTATCTTTGACAGTTTTTGGTTGGGTTTGTGTTGATAAGTTTTTTATTTTTATATTTTATGTTTGATTGTTTTTCTTTTTTCTTTTGTAGCCTTGCGTTTTCAATTTATTTTTCGATTCACGAGTTTCAATATCCCTCTCATATCGTTCGTCCCTCTTTTGACAAAAATCTTCTCCAGAAACTAACTTGCTTTACCAGATCCATCATGCATTCTATTCTTATCCATTATGTTGTGGTGGAGAGACTTTCTTTTGTTTAAGATGCAGTCAAAGTCGAGCGACAAAGACTCTACAGATCATTTGTTAAAATCCGTCGAAAAAAGTATTGTATAGCTGTGTTATCTTAGACGAAACGCGTATATACTAAATTTAGTCCTGGTATCTATGATGAGTTTATCTATCTTAATTTTCTGGTCTGATCCAATTAATTAAGAATTTCGGAAAATGTTGCAGATTAGTCTAGGCAACAATATTTAACCAATGTTAAAATATCTTAAATCGATTAAGGAAACAAATTAAGATCACAAACACAAATTTTGAGAATCGCATGAACTCATAAAGGAATAAAAGCAGTGTGGTGTTAACATTGTTGGTGTCGGTTGCTAAAATTGCAACAAAATTCTGAAAGGTATTTACAATAGAAATGAATGTTATGATATCATATCAGTAAACTTATGGATCGGTTTATTTTGTCACAAACCAAAATGTAAAATAAAAGTAGACATTTGCTAGTATCATTATTATTACAGGAGGCGTTTGGATCTGTTTATTGTGTGACAAACAAACACACAGTGATAAAAGTAGACACTGGCTATTTATTTTCTAACGGAATAGCTGTACAACATTCTTTAGACGGGAAACCACAGAAGCTGATTGTAGCTGAAACTCGAACACAATCTCTATGGGTTTATAATATACTAGGTCCAGGTGCTGTTGGAAATAAAACGTTATGGGGGAAGTTGCCAGGTTTGTATTGTTGTAATGTAACTATGGTCAATTTTGTTTACGCCTTTTAGAGTGTTTTATTTACAGCAACACCAAGAAACACTTTTAACTTTCCATATTGGCTTTATAATATTACACAAGGATAAACAACAATCATTTAATAGTTGAAAATGGATATTAATTTATCGTTTCTTATGTCACAGCCTTTTGGATCCTCAATGCTCTTCAACTTTGTATTTGTTTGGCTTTATAAATATTTGATATTTTGACTGATGAGTCTTTATGTAGACGAAACGCGCGATTATAATTTAGTACGCCAGACGCGCGTTTCGTCGTCTACATATGACTCATCAGTGACGCTCATATCAAAATATTATAAAGCCAAACAAGTACAAAGTTGAAGAGCATTGAGGATTCAAAATTCCAAACAGTTGTGCAAAATATGGCTAATATAATCTATGCCTGGGATGAAAAAAATCCTTAGTGTTTTGAAAAATTCAAAGTTTTGTAAAACGGGAAATTTATAAAAATGTCCACATAATTGACATTCATGTCAACACCGAAGTGCTGACTACTGGGCTGGTGATACCCTTGGGGACGAAACGTCCACCAGCAGTTGCATCGACCCAGTGATGTAAAAAGTTATCAGTTAAAAAGGGCTGGTGATACGCTCGAAGACGAAATAATCCTGGTACCTTTGATAACATTTGATAACTATATAGTTATGAAATATATGATTTGTCTGTTGATGTAGTAAATGATGTGATTTTTACAAAATTCTTGACGTTGGTGAAAAACCAAAAACTAGTAAAAACTGCAATCAATGAATATATATGTACGTTCAATCTATCACTGTCAATTTCAAGCTGCTCAATCTAAATACTATTCTTCACGTTCTGTATTGGTCAAGGTAGTTTTTGATGAAGCTGAGTCCAATCAACTTGAAACTTAGTACACTTCCTGCTTAAATTAGACTTTTGACCCAATTTCACGGTCCATTGAACATGGCAAATGATAGTGCCAGTTGGGCATCCGTGTACTTTGGACACCTTCTTGTTCCTGAAGTGGTTTGCTTTGATGAGTCGTTTGAAGTCGATGCGCGCGTATGGTCGCATACACACATTTTAATCCCAGTATCTAAGGTGAGTTTTTTTTAGTTTTTTAACGTACGTTTGTCATCGTCAATTCGTTTCATCAAGATACAACGCACATGGCATGATGTGGATTTACTATTACACTTCAATAGGGACATTTTTAATCTAAATCTATCTCCTTTTAATTTCAGAGTGCCCATCCGTAGATGGAGTGCCGACAGGACCAGATGGTATGGATTTTGATGAGGCAGGAAATTTAATTGTTGCTCATATTCGTTCTGGATATCTGGAGGTATTTGGACCTGAAGGAGGCAGACCCCATACACGAATAAAATGTCCTTTTATAAAGCCAAGTAACCTGCATTTTCAGCCGGGAACCAGTACTGTGTATGTTACAGAGCACGAATTTGATGGTTTATGGAAATTTCAGTGGTTAAGAAAAGGACAACCCCAGTACTGTGAACTGTAGAGGTCAATTGTTTTCGACTGGTTATCAATAATTTAATTTCCAAAACCTGTCTTTACTGTGCGACACGGGAAAAAATATGTAATTAAACTCCTCATAGATACCAGGACTAAATTTTGTATATACGCCAGATGCGCGTTTCGTCTACAAAAGACTCATCAGTGACGCTCGAATTCCAAAAAAAGTTAAAAAAGCCAACTAAAGTACGTTAATATTTCGAATCGTAGAAGTAATTTAAGGTGGCTCTTAATAAAAATTCATTAAATTATTTAATAATTTGCTTTTTTTTTTAATATAAAAAATAGTATGGTGACCGCTGTTTTTCATGCTACGGGTTGTGCAATTTGTCAGATTTTGTATAGAATATGAACGGAAATTCAAATTTGTGTGATAAAAGAAAACTAAATGACAGAATTCTAGGATAAAATGTGAGAAGATAGCTCATATTACATGCTTTCATCAAACGTCTTATACATGGTTTATATACTATTCACAAAATGTTCACAAATCATTAGAGATCTAGACCAACTGTTATCTGCTACATCAAAATCCAAGATGGAGGAAGTCACCTGAGCCACTTCAAGTGGAAACATTAAAAAAAAACCAAAAAAAACATGCATATTATGGTCTTTGTACATAAACCAGTCTCCATGTTTAAACCGAAACAAACACAATGACAAGGACCTAAAAAATGGCAACCAAGTTCTGTTCCCTTGTTGGTATTTCAGTAAAGCTGGGGTCACACATTCACGATTTTTACTACCGTTCTTGATAGGACCATTCCCGATTAAAATTTATTAAAAGTCTGATCAAGATCCTGTGAATCGTGGATGGAAATTCAAACTTAAATTAAAATTTGTAAAAAAAATAATTTGATCACGACAACAATCAGATAGTATTCAGGAAGCACCGATATTCAACCGTTTCTACGCGAATTAGTCCCAATAATACCGTTCTGAATCCGCTTCTCATCCGATTTGTATTTTTCGCCAGGTAAAATTCGACCGAGTCTGTCACGACTGCGTCCCGACTCTACCGAATGTTATCCGACTGAGATCAGACAGTGACCGGACAGTGAACCGACGCTGACGGAAGTTATCCGTTCGAAAACTGTCGGCATATTCGGGATGATCAAGTACTGTCGGAACGTAATCCTATCATAGTCCGCTCTATCGCATTGCAAACGGCTTTGTCTGGTCTCAGTCGTATTGTATTCTGTAATTGTCGGGACTCTGACGTGGGTATCATTGACGAATTTCGTATTAATAACGGGACTGTTTCGGAACGGTTTCGGCAAAAAACGGTTCGCAATCGACAAGATCTGGATGCAATCTGGACTCAATCGGCAGAAAACAACTATGAAAAATTACTCCGGATCATTCCCGTTCCACAGGACACCGTCCCGAATACACAAGACATTGTTCGGAATTGATCCGATACAGCAGAATCTGTCACGACATAGCCACGATTGTAATCCGACTAGACAAAATCGGCTGAGTTGCCCCGAATGTTACGGGACGCACCTAACTGTCGGGATGCTTTGCCGAACTATTCGGACCCTTCCCGATCCGTAGGAATCTGTTACGAACTAAAACGAATGCGTTCAGACAATGATAGGACATTCCAGATAATTGAGGATACTAATCCGACTTTTTCACTTTTCGTGTCGTATTGCTGTCTGATCTCAATCGGGAGCAATAATCGGCAATGTGTGAACCCCGCATTATACATAAGGCATGAGACTAACATTATTTCTACAAAAAATTGAGAAAAGAGTCAAACTTATAAATCGATAATAAACTGACAACGATATGGCTAAAAATGATTTACAACAAACAGACAAACAATAGTACACATGACACAACATAGAAAACTAACGAATTAGAATCACGAACCCCACAAAAAACTAGGGGTGATCTCAGGTGCTCCGGAAGAGTAAGCATATTCTGCTCCACATGTGGTACCCGTCGTATTGCTTATGTGATAACACATCTGGTAAATAGTGTAATTCGGTAGGTTACATTCATGAAAGGGGATGGGATTGTAGTTACGACGTAAGGAACATATCCGATATCATTTGTGAAACGGTTATCCATAACGGTCAACCAACTCGTAATGGCGTCCGTAAAATTTACGAAGAAAAGATTTCAACCTCACCATTTGGAACTCTTGGTTTAATATCTTTCTTGTGAGCAGCAACCTTCTATCAAGAAAATTATGATAGGAAATGAAAGCAATATACGATGTTACATGGCGCGAATGACACATTCAAAATGTTCTGTATGGATACATTCGTTCAATTAACTAAACATAACACTTAATACCGGGTTTGTAACGATGTGTGCTTCGTATGGAGCCGAATCTGCTTAGCCTTCCGGAGCACCAAAGATCACCTCAAGTTTTGGGTGAGATTCGTGTTGCTTAGTCATCATTTGTCTATGTTCTGTCTTGTGTTCTATGGTTTGTTTGTCTTTTTCTGTTTTAACACTGCGTTGTCAGTTTATTTTCGATTGATGCGTTTGAATGGCCCTCTAGAATTTTCCGCCCTTCTTTATTAGTAGTTGTTTGACTGAATCTTGTACACTTAACACTGTCTGTCAAACAAACACCAACAAACAACAGTTAAATGCGCTGCATTATCCGAACTATCAGTGATAGGTTGAATGATTTATAAACCTATACAGAGATTTATTGTACGGCAGGTGGTTTGTAGTTTAAGGATTTCTATGTGTCCCTTTTTCTACTATCCTAGATGTATGGGCGTTTTTCGTTTTACTAATGAGTGAATCTACATTTACACGGTTATAAGAAGTATCTTAGGCCGTGTTCACATTGACATAAATTCGGTGTTGTGTTCGTGTAACTCACACGTAAACTAAACACAATTGCGTTCCCATTGATAAAACTCAATGTGTACATGTAGTTTAAATCATGTTTTACCTACACACAGTCGATAGTCGATGTAGGCCTTGTGTTGGTTAAGTGTACACAAAACTAGGCAATTAGGACATTAGTTTTATCGTGTATATATTTAAGGAGGAAACTATTTTTGAGTAAAATTGATATTTTTGATAATTATTAGTTGTCTAAATTTTACAGATTTTTTTTTGTTAAAAAAAATAACGTACTTTATTAACCCCTAACCAAGACTCAATGCAGCATCATTGCCGAACCCACAAGGCAGCAACCAATTGATTTTCGGAAGGGGGGGCTATTATAGTTGAAAATGATTCTAGTTTTTGGCCCTGAAAAAAACATTGTTTGTTTCACCCTCAGCTGCAACTATATATAATGCTAAAATTGATTTCGACTTGTCACCAAAATTTGTCCTGAAAAAAATCAATATCTCACGCCCCCTCCCCCTCCACAAAAATTGTAGTAAATAGTTGCTGCCTAATTCATTTGAAAAGGTCTTTTCGAATCGAATTGACGTACACAGAAATATTCGCCACTGGTCTTTACTCAAAAAACGATTCACGCATAAATGCATGACTAAAAAAAGTGTGAGGTAAATGATATGTTTGTCTAGTATCTCAGATCCGTTAAATAACACGTAAAATAAATTAAAAAAAACCGTTACCCTATCCCTTTACCAAATACTCCTTGGAGAAGAAATACTATTTGAAACGAACAGAAAAGATAAAAATGTAGTGATCCCTAATATCTCAATCCTTTTTTTCGGCTGGAAGCACGCTGTTGCAGCTAAAGTTTTCTAATGCGTTATGATATCGAGACATCTCTAGTATATTCAAACTACTGCAAATTTTAAAAATGGCTTTCATAAAGTAGCAACCACTTAACTTAAAAAAAGGGGGAGGGTTATTTTTTTTTTTTTTATCTGAGTCAGATTTTTTTTCGCGCGTACGTTTGTATTCCTTTTTTTCGATGCTGGTGATCAAATACTTTTTTTCAATATTTAACACTATAATGTATGGGGAAACTCTTGATTCAGAATATTTTTGTTTATCATCTGTATGACCATATTTTTTTTTTATCAAATTGGGGATCGGAATATTTCTATTCCCATCCCCCATTCCCCTTTTGAAGTCAAATGGTTGTTCCAAAAATTTTGAATTCAGTTCTACGTAATGAACATTTAAACGACATATAGTTTACAAGTGGGAACAAATCTTATGTACAGGTAGCTAAACAAGGTGTATAGATGTGAACAAATGTAATGTGAAACCAGTATACACTTAGTCTACACTAAACTAATTGTAAACATGTTTACTCTACACGGCGTTTGGTGTGAACACGGCCTTAGTGTACCTTTAGCGCCAACGATTGATTTCAAGCTATCTTTTTTTATGGTTTTGAGTGAAAACTAAAAGTATGAAAGAACTACATTTTATAAACCAAATTAAAAGTTTTCTACTCCGTTGGTCCTAAATGTTCTTTTGTGGATGCAGAATAAAAATTATTAGGAAAAGTGATTTAATTTTGAAAAATGCTTAGTTTTTACAATGAACAACTCGTAAACAAAAACTTTAATCAACATTTATGGTAATTTTTCGTTTGAATAAATAATCAGGGAACGAAAGTATGTATATATAGGTTAATATGTCCTATGATCATATTAAATGGAAAGTAATAAATAATTTGAATTTAACTTTCTTTAAATTCAATTATGCATCTAATATTCAGTAACTAAAATCAATGAATGCTTTTTCCACAGTTTATATTTTTATAGTAAAAAATAGATTTTTCTTTTGAAGAAAAAAGTAATAAGTTATTATAAATTAAATTTGTATGAATGGTGTATATAATTTATGTACTTTATTTTCTGTTTTTTTCTGTTATGTTAACTAAGTGTTTCGTTTAGAAAGCCTTTCAATTTGCTATAAATAGCCAATCAAACAGATAAGATATTGCTGCATTCATTTGAAATGTACTTTTAAATGATGCTCTTCAGAATGTACGCAACAAGATTGGAACAATTCTTTGAAAATGCCTGTACCAAGTCAGGAATATGACAGTTGTCCCATTTTTTGTTTTATCATTAAATTTTGATTAGTGACTTTCCGTTTTGAATTTTCCTCGGAGTTCAGTATTTTTGTGATTTTACTTTTTAAAGGGTCTGAAGCTAAAAACAACACTATTCAGTTCGTGCGTATAAACCGTACTGAATTTATCTTTTGTATGGCATTCAAACACATACATTAGTAAGTTACTGACATATAAGACTTAAACACGATGAAGGGCAATATAACCAAAAGGTACCAAAATATAGTCAAATTCAAAGACATTGTAGTCATTGTACTGTCAAGCGTTTTAATACAGAGTTAAAAACATTTTCATTGACTATTTCATTTCCGTCCGTCCAGCTTCAGGTTAAAGTTTGGTCGAGGTAGTTTTTGATGAAGTTGGAAGTGCATTCAACTTGAAACTTGAGTACACATGTTCCTAATGATATGATCTTTCTAATTTTAACGACAAGTTAGTGATTCCCCCCAATTTTCACGGTCCATTGAACATAGAAAATGATAGTACGGATGGGGCATCCGTGTACTAGGGACACATTTTTGTTTAATAATTTAATAAATAATTTGTTGATTAAAGTGTCACATATTGATTGCAATAAAAATAATTCATACACAATATACATACATAATAAAACAACCAATATCCAGCCAAAAACTGACTTACGAGACACTGATTTATCTTATTTTGTTTATGTTCATGTTGGTTGTTTTTGCTATGCCGATCTGACGAGTCTTTTTTCAACTGATCTAGTATGGATTTAGGGTACATACTTAATCTACCAAAAACATCTTTCATTTAGCTTTATCATTTGAAATTGGTTATCTAATTGAATATCATTGCAATTTTTAAATAGCATTCCAAGAATTATGAGCGTCAATGTCGCAACGACTTTCTCACCGTGTAGAACGCCACATGCTGGGTGTTGGGTATGTTTGACACGGGTGACAATTTTGAAGCGAAGAAAAACTATCAAAGTAAGTTCATTATCACTGAACTAGTATATATTTGTTGAGGTGCCAGCTGAAGGACGCCTCCGGGTGCAGGAATTTCTCGTTACATTGAAGACCTGTTGGTGACCTTCTGCTGTTGTTTTTTTCTACGGTCGGGTTTTTGTCTCTTTGACACATTCCCCATTTCCATTCTCAATTTTATCAAGTATCAAAATCTCTTCTTTTTTTTTTTAGAATTCCTAGTACCAAATAATATATCTCACGAAAGTGAGGCTTCATATGCAAATTTCTGAATAAAAACTACTTCAGACGACACCCCCTCTCGTATTTATATAGAATTGGATTACTATCATGAATGTAACCAAATACCAGTTTCTTACATTAAATCAATTAACTATTTTTTTCATCAAAATATAAAACGTCGCTTAGGGTGTCAGATATTGCGTATCAATGGGTATAGGCTTTTGATGAAAAAAACCATGGAATAGATTTGAATGAAAAAAATCTTTACCTGATACTTTTTAATTCAAACACATCTGCTATATCATGATAAAAAATTACAACTGAAGGTAATTTATTTTTGGCTGTTTTTACAGTCTTATAAGACATGTGCTTTTGATTTCAAAAATAGTAGAAAAAGACTCAAAATATTTTGTTTTACAGCTGGAAATATATTTCTTTTTCTTGTCAGTCACTATCATGGTCAGAAATGGCTCAATGCACCGAAACATTTGGCAAAGTCATAGCGCAGACCTCAAGATAAGATTTGGTCGAAACTACCAACAGTTAAACTCCATTATTGGCAGCAAAGTTTCCCACCAGTTTCCTCTCAAAAGCAGGCGTGTACGTCGTAAAAAAGAACTCACTCCAAAACGAATTCAAATAATATATCTCCAATCAAACAATCACCGGCATCTTTATCATCAAATGATAATACAGGTGCAAGGAGTCCCGAAGACGATGACACTACTTTTCTTATGCCCGCGTCACACTGTTCCGATTTTTATCTACGATGGACACCCGAATGCGAAAATTGTAATGCGGGGTTCCACACATTGCCGATTATTGCTCCCGTTTGAGATCAGACAGCGATACGACACGAAAAGTGAAAAAGTCGGATTAGTATCCTCAATTATCTGGAATGTCCCATTATTGTCTGAACGCAGTCGTTTTAGTTCGTAACAGATTCCTACTGGTCGGGAAGGGTCCAAATAGTTCGGCAAAGCACCCCGACAGTTAGGTGCGTCCCGTAACATTCGGGGAAACTCAGCCGATTTTGTCTAGTCGGATTACAATCGTGTCTATGTCGTGACAGATTCTGCTGTATCGGATCGAATTCCTAACAATGTTCTGTGTATTCGGGACGGTGTCCTGTGGAACGAGAATGATCTGCAGAAATTTTTTATTGCTGTTTTTCTGCCGATTGAGTCCAGATTGCATCCAGAACTTGTCGACTGCGAACCGTTTTTGCCGAAACCGTTCTGAAACAGTCCCGTTATTAATTCTAAATTCGTCAATGATACCCACGTCAGAGTCCTGACAATTACAGAATACAATACGATTGAGACCAGACAAAGCCGTTTGCAATGCGATAGAGCGGACCGTGATAGGATTACGTTCCGACAGTACCTGATCATCCCGAGTATGCCGACAGTTTTCGAACAAATAACTTCCGTCAGCGTCGGTTCACTGTCTTGTCACTATCTGATCTCTGTCGGATTACATTCGGTAGAATCGGGACGCAGTCGTGACAGACTCGGTCGAATTTTACCTGGCGAAAAATACAAATCGGATTAGAAGCGGATTTAGAACGGGGTTATCGGGACAAATTCGGCTGAAAACGGCTGAATCTGTACGCTTCCTGAACAATATCTGATTGTCGTCTTGAATTAATAATTTATTTTTTAAATTTAAATGAAAGTTTGAATTTTCATCCACGATTCACAGGATCTTAATCAGACTTTTGACAAATTTTAATCGGGAATGGTCCTATCAAGGACGGCAGTAAAAATCGTGAATGTGTGACCCCAGCTTAAGTTTGTACGAAGTTGGTCCCGATCTCGTTAAGTTAAAATACCAAAAAGTGACCGAAGCAAGTACAATGGATAACGAAGTCTATACGATGGTGCCGAAATTATATACGATAGCAAAAGATGGAAATACGAAGGTTAACCGAAGACGGGTATTAAAGCTTCATATCTCAGCCGAAGCCTACACGATGGATTACGATGATGGCGCGATGGCCATACGATGTCTAAAAGTTATGGTTAACCTTAGTTTATTACCCCCTCGCCTACTACATGTAAGTTGCGTGTAGATAAAAATTAGACACTCTAGAACCAAAATGCTCCAAACTTGGTATGGCGTTACTCATTAAGAATATCTTAAGCGCTATTGACTTTAAAGTTCAAAGGTCAAGGTTAAAGTGGCAGTTGTAATACAAGGCAATATCACCCTTGTGGACACTCTAAACCCAATATGCTTCAAAAGATTTTAACCACATTTGGTATATTGTTCCTCCTTGTAATGATCTGACATTTTTTACGTTCAATGCCAAAGGTCAAGGTCATGCAGATGGACTGTTTTTTTCTCCTTGAAATAGCATAATACACCGGAAATTGTTTGCTCATTTTTACCTGCTGGTTCTAAAGACAATATTAAAGGTATTTCAAGTTACTCGATGTTTAGGTTGATTTCTAAAAAAATAGTTTATTTATCAAATATGCATATTCAATTTACCATCTTCTGCATGTGTCATATACAAATATAGTGGCCATAATTGTCCCCAATTTGTTACATACGAGGGGATGTTACGCCCGGCATTGCCTTGTTTGAACTGTTAAATGTGTGCACTATAGTCTGAAAAATCACCCATAATTATGGGTTCGTTGATCCCTTTTGTTCAAAAAGAGCTCTTTCCAGGAGAATATCATAATAATATAAACAAAAGGAAGGATGTGGGAAAAGCAACAAAAGCGGTAAAATATGACACATAGAAAACAAAATGGTTATGGAGTATATAATCGTGTGACAACAACTCAGACGATACATAAAATATCAGAATAATGAAGAAAAAGTTGGTTTCCCTATATACGTGTACCTGTAGTTTTGGTGCACGAGGCGCGTTTATGATTTTCATCATTTTATTGATATAAAAAATTGACAAAAAAATAATATTTTACTTGTAAAAGTAAATCCAGAGCCTGTTATAGCTGCTCTTCTTGTTCCATTTGAACAAATAGAAACAACGCGGTCGCCTTTCTTGTCCGCATAGAATCATATGATATGAGCTCCATGTTTTGAAAACGTCTTTCTTAACTGTCGTATTAGACTGACCAGTGCATATCGCGCATGGCGTTTAATTATATTTTAACGCGAAAATTAACTTACATTTAACTGGATTTATTGCCGTCGTAGTTCCATCTTGTCGCCTTCGTACTTTCATTCGGTGGCAACACAACGGGATTACGAGATATTTACGAAGTCGTGGTGTTGCCATCGTAAGACCTTCGGGTAGCTTCGTGATTCATTCGTGTAGATATCGTAATGTCAAAATTGCACGATGGAAACGATTGAAAAACGAATGCAATACGATGTTCAAAGATGCAATCCCGGTGACATTACGCTGGTGAGGATGGTGATACGAACTAAATACGAACCCTCAACATCGGACGCACCTTCGGGGATTTTTTAACATGTTAAAAAATTTAGAACCCTTCCCGAAGTTGTCCCCGAAGGCTAGAAAAAGTGGCCGATGGTTCTACGATGGTTAAAGATGTCACTACGAATAGCCCGATCTGGATACGATCAGTCGAGATTTTGAAAATTTCCATAATCGTGTTGCCATCGGCGTAAAAATCGGGACAGTTTGACGCGAGCATTAGCGATTTCAAAACTGCGATTAAAAATCTTTAAAACTTAATCTGGCTGCTGAATTTCTATCTTTTATCCAAATAGTGAAAAAAGTGTTTTCCTTTATGCCCGCGTCACACTGTTCCGATTTTTATTTATGACGGACACCCGAATGCGAAAATTGTAAGTTCGTACGAAGTTGGTCCCAATCTCGTTCAAATACCAAAAAGTGACCGAAGCAAGTACGATGAATAACGAAGTCTATACGATGGTGTCGAAATTATATACGATAGCAAAAGATGGACATACGAAGGTTAACCAAAGACGGGTATTTAAGCTTCATGTCTCAGCCGAAGCCTACACGATAGATTACGAAGGCTACACGATGGATTACGAAGGCTACACGATGACTTACGATGATGGCGCGATGGCCATACGATGTCAGTGGCAGTTGTAATACAAGGCAATATCATCCTTGTGGACACTCTAAAACGAATATGCTTCAAAAGATTTTAACCACTATTGGTATATTGTTCCTCCGAGTAATTATCTGACATTTTTTACGTTCAATGCCAAAGGTCAAGGTCATGCAGATGGAGTTGTTTTTTCTCCTTGAAATAGCATAATACACCGGAAATTGTTTGCTCATTTTTACCTGCTGGTTCTAAAGACAATATTAAAGGTATTTCCAGTTACTGAATGTTTTGGTTGATTTCTAAAAAAAAAATAGTTTGTGTATCAAATATGCATATTCAATTTACAATTTTCTGCATGTGTCATATACACATATAGTGTCCATATTTGTCCCCAATATGTTACATACGAGGGGATGCCACATTCGGCATTGTCTTGTTTGAACTGTAAAATGTGTGCACTAGTCTGAATAATCACCCATAATTATGCCCATGTTTACTGATCTATCTTAAAGGTAAGACAATGGGTTCGTTGATCCCTTTTATTCAAATAGAGCTGTTTCCAAGAAAATATCATAATAATATAGACAAAAGGAAGGATGTGGGGAAAGCAACAAAAGCGGCAAAATATGGCATACAGAAAACAAAATGGTTATGAAGTAAAACATTCGTGTGACAACAACTCAGACGATACATAAAAAAATAGAATAATGAAGAAAAAGTTGGTTTCCCTATATACGTGTTCCTGCAGTGTTGGTGTACGAGGCGCGTTTATGATTTTCATTATGTTACTTGATATTAAAAATTGACAAAAAATAATATTTTACTTGTAAAAGTAAATCCTGAGCTAGTAATAGCTGCTCTTCTTGTTCCATTTGAATTAATAGAAACAACGCTGTCGCCTTTCTTGTTGTAATAGAATCATATGATATGAGCTACATATTTTGTGAACGTCTTTCCTAACTTTCGTATTAGACTGACCAGTTCATATCGCGCATGGCACTTTAAATGTATTTTAGCGCGAAAATAATTTACATTTAGCTGGATTTATTGCCGTCGTAGTTCCATCTTGTCGCCTTCGTACTTTTATTCGATGGCAACACGACGGGATTACGAGGTTTTTACGAAGTCGTGTTGCCATCGTAAGACCTTCGGGTAGCTTCGTGATTAATTCGTGTAGACATCGTAATGTCAAAACTGCCCGATGGAAACACGAATGCAATACGATGTTCAAATTTGCATTCCCGGTGACATTACGATGGTGAGGATGGTGATACGAGCTCAATACGAACCCTCAACATTGGACGCACCTTCGGGGATTTTTTAACATGTTAAAAAATTTAGAACGCTTCCCGGAGCTGTCCCCGAAGGCTAGAAAAAGTGGCCGATGGTTCTACGATGGTTATCGATGGCACTACGAATAGCCCGATCTGGATACAATCAGTCCCGATTTTGAAAATTTCCATAGTTGTGTTGCCATCGGCGTAAAATCGGGACAGTGTGACGCGGGCATTAGACAATATTTTGGTATTTTTTCCTGGAGACGGTCAGAATTCTGTCAAAAAGAATAACATCGGAAATGTGGTATCAGGAAACTGGCTACAGACTATTCACGGTAATTTTTTTTATATTTTAAGGCAAGAACATCAAACAGAGAATTGTTCACATCCAGTGATACGGAGTACCCATCTAGAACAAAGCTGAAGCCATTTTTAACACAATTACAAGAAAGAAATGAGACAACCAGAATACATCTTTCTGATTCCACCAATTCTAAATTAACTGAATAAGTCAGTATACTTCCACTAGAGTAAATAAGAAAAGGTTCATTTGAATCCGTCAAAAAACTGTCTACTGATAAAAGTAAAGCAACCAAATCAGTTCCGATTGAAATTCAAGACAATAATCACAGTGAATCAATCAAATCAGTTCCGAATGAAACACAAGATAACAAGCACAGTGAAGCAACCATTAAATACTCTCTAAAATCAGCAGGCAAATTTCAGCGATTTAGAAAATGGTTCAAACGCCTTTGCTGTTGCTGTAGTCATGATTCCACAGATAATGAATAGGTTTTTTTTGTTTAATAGGGACATTGATTTTGTGTAGTTTATTTTTTTTTGTATTAAAATTTTGTTTTGTTTAATAGTGTTTATGCATGATTATCTACATATTGTTACAGGCGGGCGAGTAGGGGTCGTGTGTACTTTTAATTCCGTATGATTGCTTATTGATAGTGTTCCTTTACTTAGTCTTGTTTTAAGTGTAGTTTGTTGACTCCAGCATAATCATATATAAAATGATGAATCCAGCGTAAGAGAATGACTTTTATTCTTGTCCATATATCTCAATAAATAACTCGTGCAAATATCAGCAATAACATAGTATAACCATAAATTGGAATAGTAAGATGCTGGCCTTCCGAACCCCAGATGTAACTTGTATATACAGATTTACAAGACTTTATCCTATCAATCATACAATAATGAGAGAATGAAATATACTCATTTTATTAAATAACGATATTAGAAAGTTGTCAACGTGGTGGGACATCGTATCTTTACATCTTTAATAATTGTATAATTTGCCAAAAACTGCTATTAGAAATTGTAAACATAGAACTGGTTCCGCATCTTGTCTAAATATGAAGCCACTGGAAGACCTGCTTAAACGGGAATCACAAGTGACGGGAATATTTATAAAACGGTATTTGGTTCCTAGACGTCCTTATGTAAGCTTTTAGTTTAATATTCCAAAAGATGTAAAAAGATAAATATAGACTTGAAATGCTATCGCATAGCTTAAGGTAAAATAGCTTTATATCGAAATGCATCCCGTACCTAAATAGCTTGGTTGACTTAAAGGGTTGTTTGGTTTATTGTACTGCTCTGCTTGATAGCCAGATACGATATGCCAAAGTGCTAGTGCGACGCCGTATTTATACTTGACGGTGAAATACATCCTCGACTCACAGAACTGAAAATCTACTATAACTTTGAAATACTAAGGAAAACTCTGGCTCATGTCCCAAAATGTCGTTATAATACATAAAATCGCAAAAGTTTGCCTTTGATTCCAATAAATAAGTGACATAATAAATATAAACCCCAAAAATTCCATACTCTTAGACTTATCACCTACGTTACTATATGACGTCATTGAAATCACAAAATAGTTCCTTAACGGCGCTTCACAAAAACGTATTTCACGTAACTTTATCCTATTATTAAATATCCTACACAATAAAAGGAAGGCCAGCAAGTAATTCAATAAAATCTTAATAATACTTTTATGTATTATTATAACTTTATAAGGAAGTACCGTTACCCGGAAGTGACCATTCGTTGGAATGGCAACTACCAAAATACATAAACAAGCACTCGCTCGATGGAATTTAAGGGAAAACTACTCAAAAGATGTGTCAAATAACACTGAGACTGAATGAATAGGTAACAACAAACATGTTTTACAAACCCATCATCCCCTGAAAGTGTAAATTTAATGTAGACCCGTGAAAATCGTGTTCGAAGTGCCTGTTCACTGACAGTTGAATTTTACCGCTATGTCAACTTGATAAGTTGATAGACGTTATATGTTAAATGTTATTTTATCTAATAAAATTGGTACTAATTATAAAAATATGCAATTTGATGTCCCCAAATTGTGTTGGCCAAAGAAGTCTTAGTGTATGAAAATCATCTAAGACCGTTATTTTTCAGGTTTTCAGATATTGATCCAAATAAAATTTAGAAATTTAAAATGTGTTGTTTCTTTGTGAGAATTATCAATACCCATTTATAACACTTACTCCACCCAATAAAAAAAGAATGATCCCGAATTCTCTTTCGTATTATACACATGTTAAAATATATGCAATGAACTAAAAGCATTAAAACACAAAAGAACCATAACAATAAAGTTTGACAGTTCTAAGTCTCTCTAATAATAATCTTGATCTCTATTCTTGGTGATGGTCGTCGTCATCTTAGATAGTATGAAAAGCGTATAAAGTTAATGTCATTTGTCCTTCTTTACATCTTCTGACAATCTCAGAGGTACATTGCATAATAATTTTACTAAGTCGTTTGGTGGTTTTGATTGGATGGCAGCTTCTAGCATAGTTAATAATTCCTGAGCTTCATTTCCTGCCAGTTTTCCAAGACAAATATCCTTCAATAAGTTGTTGTTGGCCAACCGAGCCTTTATAACCATGTCTTCTCCAGGTTGATAAGATACAGCAGTACCTGGCAAGGCAAGCATGGCATACTTGTCAAGCACGTCCCTCTCTTTCTTGACGGTGTCGACTCCATGCTCCCTTGCCAAGGTCATGGAAGCGAACCTCCAGGCGGTTAGCTTCTGATCCGCTGTCAGTTTCCTCCATTCCTTGGGCAGCCAGAACATTGGTGTTGATTTACTAGACACCTGCAGCCTTTCTCCGGCCCATTGTCTCCTCCCTGGTGTAAATAGGGGCATCCCTCCTGCCTTTAATAGTGTCTCCGCCCTCTTTCTAAGTGGTATCATGGTAGTTTCTTCCTCATCAGTGTCTATATCAAACACTTCTTTTTGGCTCACCATTATTATTCTCTTGTCTGAAGTCTCTAAAGTTGCCTCTTCTTCCTCCTCGTCCTCGCTTAGCATCGGTAAATATCTATCATTCTCCTCGTTGTCTATCTTCTTAAGAGGGCTGTCTTGAATTGGAACTGGTTTGCTTGGTTTTTTCTTTTCTGCTGTAGGTACGACATCTGCAACTTTTTCTGATTGTTCCTGATTTTATGTAATGGTCTTAGCTCTTTCTGGTTGTTCCTTTTCTTCTGAGATAATTTCTAGGTTGTCTACCTCTCCAAAGGAGTCCATGATCTCATACTCTGGCTCTTCTCCAATATCGGATTTACCAGTTTCTACCCTGGTTGTTTCCTCTGCCTTTTTCCGGGACTTAGCTTCAAATGTAACCTTTCCCCCAAAGAGCTTCCTGACATGTCTCTCACCAATTCCCAAACGCCTTGGTTACCTGATTCAAGGTGTGCTTTGATTCAGACAACTTAAGTTCTGTTCCAAAACTTTGTGGTGGCTCGTGGTCTGTCTTTGCAATTCCAATTCTCCTAACCAAATTGTCCTTTGCCCTGGAGTCCTTGAACCATATTTCTGCTGACGACTCCTTCATTCTAAGAAAGCCTATGTTCCCCTTAGATGATAGGTCTATCCTGGCTACTGCTAGTTCAGGGAGGTCCATTAGAGGCCTGGATGAACTGTATTTCCGTTTCCGGGAGCTGGTGGGCTGCTCACTGGAAACGGAATGACCAAGTGCCTTCTTCCACCCTTCTTCCCATGACTTCTTATGCTTGTCTGATCCCTCCTTCTTGGTGGCTTCCACCCATCCCAACAGTGCTGTCCTGGTCCTGATGGCAATGGTGCTCGTCCATTCTGAGGGCTTTATAATTCTTATATAATCATCTGGCCGCTTGGCTAACCAAAATCCATTTGGCTCTGTAAAGAAATCACCCTCCAGGAGGTATATGGTGAGATCATTGTGCTTTTTCTTACTGTGCCTGGTCAGCTCTGACATTCTGCCAAACTTCCTTTCACTATCTACATACCATGGACACATAACTCTGCACACCGAATGCTCTGAGATGGCATGGCTCTTGAGGTCCTTTTTCTTTACATATGTTTCGGGACATAACCAGCATTTTGTTGACACCACTGAACTCATTCTGAAATACAAGGAATACTGTCATTAATTCCCTGTTTTGTTTATACAATAAGTTAAAATCCTTCCCCCGTCTCGTTCTATGAATGTGATCATGGAAGGCCAGCATCCGTAGGCAAGTAAACTCAACTCAAACCATGCAAATAACACCAACGAAACTACTCCAAAAATATCTATAACTGTTCATATCCCAAAAATAAACTCGACTACTAGGCTCCTCCTTAGTCAGTCGGGATCTCTATCCTACATCTCAATGATTTGACTAGTGGTTGGCCGGACCACCCCAAAATCGCTCTCCGACAGATCTGTCATAAAATATATAATTATACTGCAGTATATCCAAAAATAAAAGTATGAACAGGTACAGAATGCTGTTTAAAAGGAAGGCCAGCAAGTATTCAATCATATCTTAATAATACTTTTATGTATTATTAAAACTTTATAAGGAAGTACCGTTACCCGGAAGTGACCATTCGTTGGAATGGCAACTACCAATATACGTAAACAAGCACTCGCCACGATGGAATTTAAGGGAAAACTACCCAAAAGATGTGTCAAATAACACTGAGACTGAATGAATAGGTAACAACAAACATGTTTTACAAACCCATTATCCACTGAAAGTGTGAATTTAATGTAGACCCGTGAAAATCGTGATCGAAGTGCCTGTTCACTGACAGTTGAATTTTACCGCTAAGTCAACTTGATTAGTTGATAGACGTTAAATGTTATGTTATCTAATAAAATTGGTACCCATTATAAAAATATGCAATTTGATGTCCCCAAATTGAGTTGGCCAAAGTTGTTTTAGTGTATGAAAATTATCTAAGACCGTTATTTTTCAGGTTTTCAGATATTGATCCCAATAAAATTTAGAAATTTAAAATGTGTTGTTTCTTTGTGAGGATTATCAATACCCATTTATAACAATATGTATATATAAGCCTTAAATCTATGTCCTTTGCGCAAATTTATATCCTTTTTTTTATTGCGTCATGGACGTTCCAAATCTATGTCCTTTCATCGATTTAAAACACAACAAAACTTTATCAAGTATATGACGTCACTGCATAGAAGAAATGATTGCTGAGCAGGACACTATTCCAAATGAGGGATACACTATATCTAATAAGCGCAAAAAATGTATTTCAAAGGATCCACATCCAGAAGCGTTTTGGGCGGATATGCCTCACATTGTACAGATTGCGAAGGGCCAAAGCAAAAACATCAAAATTGGGGAGCAAAAACAATGTTGACGAATTGAAAGTGTCGTTTTCGGACGGAATGGTAAAAATGTTTTTGTCGCTTTACTTTTATTATCAAGAATCTAAATGTATAAACAAGAAATATCAAGACTTAAATATCAATCAAAGGAAATGTTTATACAAAGAGCAACTAATTCACATGATAAGCAAAAACCACATAAAGGATCATAGAAAATATGAGGCAATTTATGACTGTTACCATTGACGACGCCACCGACTACAATGACGTCGCCGTGGGCTCTACTAATGAGTTGTTATCAAAAGTTATGTCTGAACAGACGTGTCTGTTTAAATTAGCCAAACTTTCATACTTTTTCACTTCCGCATTCATGGTGCCGTGACCAGGACTTAAACAAGCTCAAGTAAAAACGACCCGGAAACAGAAGTGCTGTTACAAAACTCATTCGAAAGATAGATGCAGCGAAGCAAGATACAGATTTCGATCCAGAAGAATTGACCGCAACATTTGACAACCTACTTCAGAAACAAATGATACTGAACAACTTGAATGAACATATACTCAATCTAGCGGAAGCTATTGAAAGTGAAATCCTAGACTCAGATAAGTATTGTATAAATTTAGAAAAAAAAAATCAGACACACGAAATATGCAAGCTACTCATACCACATCACAGACACGTCAGAGCGGAGCATCATCACAAATACTAAATTTTGATTTGAGGCCAAATTTTTTTTTACGGACATAGATTAGCGATTGACGTCACGATGGGCATAGAATTTAGAAACGGACACATATTTGAGGCCGTACATAGAGTTGAGGTATAAATACGGAATTGATTTAATAAAAATAACCTTAGTTATAGATCCATGAAATGAGTTTTAAATAACCCCTAATTTACGAGCATGAAGGGGCAACGTTACTGCAAAACATTGAAAACTACACCATGAACTGTCAGAATGTTCACAAAATCAGTCTTTATGTGAAAATTTGATGTGAAATTGTTAAATGTACTATTCTGATGTATGGTTTTGGTTTTCAAAATTATTACTTACTTATTTGTTATTTTTTCTCTCTCATTGATCAAGTCCTTCACACATAGATAGCCATAAATTGATGAGTCAACGTGTTTGAAATGTACTTCCAAAAGGGTTGTGAAAATGCATGGTTACAAACAGTGAAATAGAGAATAGAATTTATGTCCAGCGGTACAGAAGCAGTTGATGTAACAAAAGTAGCACGGAAGTATGGACAAAATTCATAATGGCTATAGACCTCCCTTTTCAGAAAGAGAAAAATTGCACAATGATTTAACGTGTGTTCAATAAACAGTGAAAAGTAAAATCACAAAAATACTGAACTCTGAGGAAAATTCAAAACGGAAAGTCCCTAATCAGATGTAGAACCACTAATTCAGGCCGAGTCGGAAAGAACAAGAAAGTACTACAAATGTTTAACAAAATAGTTTCTTCGCATCGATTTATCTTTTTCAATAGTTGGAATATTTGGGTAGTTTTTGTATCAAATGAAAGATTGGGGACTTGGAATCACTGCAGAACCCTTGTTGAAAGTTTTACTTGAATATTAAAGATATATGAAATTTGAATAGGAGGGCACATTTGGCATGTTGCTCAGATAAGAAGGTCCTGTTTTTGTCCCATCAAACTTCGGGGAACCAGTACGCTTTGATATGCAATTTAAGATATGTTGACTCTTTCAGCACAAGTCAAATAAGGTACAGTTTTGACATGAAATAACTGCCACTTTATCTGAACTTAAAACAAAGTTGCCATAAATGCTTGAAATTGCAAAAGTTAACATAGAAAGCAATGGGGCTATACATTAGTGCTTTTATACCTAATGGCAAAATCAATTGATAAAACACATCAAACCAATGTACAACTGTCATTTTCCTGCCTTGGTACAGGCCTTTTCAAATATAGAAAATGGTGGATTAGACCTGGTGTTAAACCTCTCACTTGTGTGACAGTCGTATGAAGTTCCGTTATATTTACAACGAAACTACATTATCGACAAAAAAGTCAAAATATTTGTACTGCAGTCATCACTGTGTTACAATGTGATATCAAGGAGAGCTGATCCCGTCTACGAATATGTATATAACTATAAATAATAGCTAGTAGACAGATTATTATAGTTCAACTATTGTATACAGGTTAGTAGAACATTAGAAATCAAAGTTTAATAGAAGAACCATAACAATGAGTGTGTGCCAGACATAACTGTATTACACCTTTCAATGATAGTTGAACTATTTCATACTGTGCAAGTTCTTAAAATGTCGACCAAATCGCGTTTATAATTTTCATCGGAGGAATTTTTGTTATCCACTTTTAAAAATGTATCAGGAATTAATTACTAGTCTTGAATATAACAATACATTATTGATTAGGTGATTAGTTGATTGCTGTACATACTGTTTTAGCTATAAAAAAAAAGAAAAGAAAAAAAGACAGATTATATTTCTTATATAAAGGCAACAGCAGTATACCGCTGTTCGAAAGACATTAACCGATTGAGAAAAAAACAAATCTTGGTTACAAACTAAATAGAGAGAAAACATCAGCTATAAGAGGATAACTACGAAACGAAAAAACAGAAACACTTAAGTGCAACAAAAAAACAAACGACAATGTAACACACACATAAACGAACTATAATATAACAACTGCCAGTTTCCTGACTTGGTACATATGTTATTCATACTCTTAAACATTTTTGGAATTCAAGTGGTTAAATCGTGGCTTCATAATAACTTCTCGTTCAAATTTTATCTAGGAGAAAATATTTAATGCATTTAGACTTGGATAAAAGCGCGCAATTGTGAAAGCCGCTAGATTATGGTAATTATCTTATACATAATCCGGGAGAAAAAACATAAACACTAAATTCAATATTTTTAATTTCCAAGGTAAGTCGACTGCGATACCAGATGGAATAAGTGAGATTCCACTGGAAACGTTGGAACTAGGTTTACGGTAGAGACAATCATGCTTACAACTTGTCATCAATGTGCTCATCAAAGAAATGCTGGTTGCATGGCTTTTTCTGCGTGTTAAAAGCTCTTCAAATGATTAATAGGATTGACCTAGCTTGGCTTGTATTAATACATCTCCATCCGGTATCATCAGTACACCGGATATAGAAACTAAGCAAGCGGGCATGATTGATTTTGACCTTACACGGTAACCAAAATCTTTGTTTGGCTTGATCAATATTCAATGTACATTACTCAACATTTGAAATTCCTGCTCCCAAATAATTTTCGCATCGTTTTTTTCCTATTCATAAAACAAATTTGATATTCTAATAAGAAAAAATAACTTGTAGAAGCGCAAATAGTTGTGAATGTCAACACCAACTTCCAATTTTACAAATAAGACACGATGGTCTTAAATAGATTCTGGGTACTGACGCATTCGTTTCATCTTAATTACATGTTAAAGTAATCCTTAACTTGTATTTTAAGGCTATTTATTTACTTTTACTGTTTATCGGAAGGTACCAAGACCTTGTTTATAACCAGTTTTATTTGCTAATTGAAAATTAAGCGGAATAAAATAATTTAAGACAGCAGAGAAGATAATTCTGTTTAATTGGTTATTACTAACCGACTTAAATAAAAGAGTGAGCTATTATTACTGTAAATGTATAATGTCTCTAGTCTGGTCAAAGGGTCAGAGTGTCCTACTTAATTAAACGATAAATTGTTGAAATTAGATAACTTATTTTCACGTGCAGAGAAATTTCTTTTATGTCCAATGCATGACCGGATATCATCTTTCTTATTGGTCAATGGCATTGCGGGTCAGCACGAGTTCACATGTAAGTGCATTGTGGTCACTTCCTTTTATCATCAGTATTTGATGTGTTAACTTGTGATTCTTATCAAACAATTTGTTCAAAATTCAAGGATTGAAGTCAAATACGTTTATAGAATTTAACAGCTAAAAAGAATAAATTTAGTATCAGAACTTACTTCAGCTGTTGCGGGTTAGTATTACCTGACAAAACATTATGATCTTTATTTCAAACCATCACAACTGTCTTGTTTTGGGTCAGCATTGCCTGCCAAAACGTTTATTATCTTTATTTCATATAATTACAACTGTCTTGTTTTGGGTCAGCATTGCTTGCCAAAACATTTTATGATATTTATTTCTTATAATTACAACTGTCTTGTTTTGGGCCAGCATTGCCTGCCAAAACGTTTTATGATCTTTATTTCTTATAATTACATCTGCCTTGTTTTGGGCCAACATTGCCTGCCAAAACGTTTATTATTTTTATTTCATATAATTACAACAGTCTTGTTTTGGGTCAGCATTGCTTGCCAAAACATTTTATGATTTTTTTCCCTTATAATTACAACTGTCTTGTTTTGGGCCAGCATTGCCTGCCAAAACGTTTTATGATCTTTATTTCTTATAATTACATCTGTCTTGTTTTGGGCCAGAATTGCCTGCCAAAACGTTTTATGATTTTTATTTCATATAATTACAACTGTCTTGTTTTGGGTCAGCATTGCCTGCCAAAACGTTTTTTATCTTTATTTCACATAATTTCAATGTATCTTGTTTTGGGTCAGTATAGCCTGCTTAAACGTTTGTGATCTTTATTTCATACAATATATGTCTTTATTGCCGCCCTCCTCATGCTTTCTTTACACCTTGTTCGAATGTCAATGGGATCATTCGGTAGGCTCGGTTTAACTTCCTGTATGTATACATGAATAATTCGTAATTCATGTAAATGTTGCCGTGCTTATTCATACTAATTATTCAAATTATATATATAAAACGACTTAATGGTTCATTCCAATGTTGTCTAAATGCTATGGTCTTTAGAGATAAATCCATCACAAACCAAAGTTTTTATATTTAATTAAACTGTTTATTAACTAAATTTTTTCTTTTTCTTTTGGTTAAATGTTTATAGTATGTGTCAAAAGCTATAAATATTTACTCGGTTAAAACTTACATCTTTTTAACTTTTATCGCAATTAAGGTACAAAAAATTATATAAAACATCACTAAAAGCTGGAATTTTTTATTATTCATTTTACAACTTTATTTACTACTATACAATATAAACCTTTTTTATGTATTGCATTGGTATGACAGTTTGTTAAAATAAGTTCTGTCGCATGCCAGGAAGGAATGAATTTATTTTATGTTAGGTTGAAGTAAGTTTGGTCTATTCCTCCTTTTTTATAGTGGTGTTATTGATATAAATTATTACTATTAATATTGAATGGTGATGTTCACCAGTCACTAAATTTCTAAAAAGCTGTATATTAATAATTGTGACTAAAACTTTTCTTTTTACCGTATCATGAGTTACGAAAATTATTTCTATAGTCTCATATCAATTCGGATCACAACAAAAATAACTGAGAGTTAAAAAAGGTTTACAGTAAATACTTATTTACTAATTTTAATTTGAAAATGTTTACCCCATGGAATTCACCCCGTCATATTATGTATGTATGTGCCTTTCCCAAGTTAGGAGCCTGTAGTTCCGTGGTTGTCGTTTGCTTATGTGTTACATTTAAGTTTTTTGTTCATTTATTTTTTGATATTTTTTTTTATGTAAATACGGCCGTTAGTTTTCTTGTTTGAATTGTTTTACATGGTAATTTTGGGGTCTTTAATAGCTGACTATGCAATATAAGCTTTGCTCATTGTTAAAGGCCGTGCGATGACCTATAGTCGTTAATTTCCGTGTCATTTTGGTCTCTTGTGGTGCACTGTCTCATTAGCATCATACCACATCTTCTTTTTTTTTTTATATTTATACATTTTCGATTGAAAAATGTCAAGTGTAGTTTGGGAATCCTTTGCTCATGATCCCTTACAGAAATAGTCAGATATAAAACTTCGTATTTAGGAAGGATCCAGGGCTTTGTAAAAATATACTTTAGTTTTGTTTGAATTTTTAAAATTAAAAATGTAGTTTCGGTTAATCAAAGTACTAATTGTCTGTACTAAAATATATAAAGGATCCTATATTTAAATGTCTGGATGTAAGAAGAAATATGAATTCTGAATCATACTTACATTGTAACTGCGATTCTATTGTAATTTAATTGCTGTTATACTGGTCGGAATAAGATTTACACCTTTAATCATTTTCACCAGTAAAAGATAATTTTAGAGTAATATCTTGGTATATGAAAATAGGAACTTTTAAATTTTTTGCTAAATGTGGAAACGTTTTACATAATATAATTGTATTCACGTCGCCAGAGTCCTCGGGTGGGGGATCCACTCTTTTAGCCTTAGAGTGGATTTCACATCCACTCTTTCAGCCAAAGAGTGGATTTGTGGCAGGTTTTTCTCCCCACCTTTGCTATTCTTTGTCATTTATTCAATTGACATGATATTAGTTGATGTAATTTCGTAGTAATTATGTATTATTATTTCATATTAAATATGAATTTTTATGTCAAATGTTTTATTTGCAAAATGTATTTTTTGCATTTTATGATTTTGAATAAATGACCTTTTTTCGTCAGTTTAGTTTTTATATCATATAGCAAATCAAGCTCAGACTCTGGCTTGTGTATACGTAGTATGTTTATGGTATCTAGCTGTCTGTCTTAAAACCAGTTTTATTTGCTAATTGAAAATTAAGCGGAATAAAATAATTTAAGACAGCAGAGAAGATAATTCTGTTTAATTGGTTATTACTAACCGACTTAAATAAAAGAGTGAGCTATTATTACTGTAAATGTATAATGTCTCTAGTCTGGTCAAAGGGTCAGAGTGTCCTACTTAATTAAACGATAAATTGTTGAAATTAGATAACTTATTTTCACGTGCAGAGAAATTTCTTTTATGTCCAATGCATGACCGGATATCATCTTTCTTATTGGTCAATGGCATTGCGGGTCAGCACGAGTTCACATGTAAGTGCATTGTGGTCACTTCCTTTTATCATCAGTATTTGATGTGTTAACTTGTGATTCTTATCAAACAATTTGTTCAAAATTCCCACCCACATACCGCCCTTTATTTTATCTTTTGAAGTAGATATGTATATATGTTTATTTATGGGGCAGGTTTTTCTCCCCACCTTTGCTATTCTTTGTCATTTATTCAATTGACATGATATTAGTTGATGTAATTTCGTAGTAATTATGTATTATTATTTCATATTAAATATGAATTTTTATGTCAAATGTTTTATTTGCAAAATGTATTTTTTGCATTTTATGATTTTGAATAAATGACCTTTTTTCGTCAGTTTAGTTTTTATATCATATAGCAAATCAAGCTCAGACTCTGGCTTGTGTATACGTAGTATGTTTATGGTATCTAGCTGTCTGTCTTAAATATATTTCGCATCAACTTCACTGGTAATTATACACGATGGTCTTGTAAATATAGATTATGGATACTTACGCATATTCAACATCTTAATTATGTGTGTCAGTATTATTTTATTTGTCTTTTAATAATTTGTATTTACTTTTACTGTTTAGTCTGTTTTAGCGATATCTAGTTGATGTGGCTCTGTACTTATGCATCCTGTCATTGTGCCGTAGTATATCTTTGATTTCTTGTCTTAATTTTTGCAAATGTGTTTTGTATTTATGTTTGCCAGTTTGTGCCTCGTTGTTACTTATATGTTTATGTTTATAGAAATTAAGATAATAACTCGACTGCTGTACACCTTTTTTGGGACATTTTGACCTATTTTATCCGATTGTTTTGTTCACACATCGTTGTCAATTTCAAGTAGACTGCTGAACCAATGACATTCTTATCATCAAAAACATCTAAGATAACCGCACATTCTTCCGTTCGAAAAGCTTTTGAAATATTAGTATTCAATTTGGCTTATCCCAAAATTCACTGGTAACATATTGAGAAACGTTGTCCACATACATGGTGTATCAATACCATCAATGTCTTCAATTCTGAGGATGGAGGACTTATTGTCCATTTCAATATGTGCTTCTATTTGTATGTATATCTGTCCTATATGTTCTCCCATGTATTTGAATTGTAGTCCTGTCATGTTATGTTGTCATTTTAATGTTATATTCAACATCGCCATAACAAGAGGTTTGGCTATAGCCTCAAAACCAGATTCAACTCAACTTTTTTCTCTCAAAATGTCCTGTACCAAGTCAAAGAAAATGATAGATGTTACATTATAGTTCTTTTCTGTGTGTGTTACATTTAAGTGTTGTGTCGTAGTTCACCTCTTATATTTAATGTGTTATCGGAAGGTACAAAGACCTTGTTGATAAATATTCCGTATCAACTTCTCAAATAATACAAGATGGTCTTATTGTATAGATTCGGCGTACTGATGTTGTTTATCATCTCAACAACGTGTTTTATTGTTCTTTCATTTGTCTTTGTTCTATTGTTGATGTTACTTTTACTGTTGAATGGTTTTATGTGATATTCGTTTTACGTGGCTCGGTACTTATACATCTCATCAATGTGTTTGTATTGTATAAGCGACTTGTTGTATTTCTTTTGTTCTTATAACGTGACTCTGTACTTTAAAAGATCTCGTCAGTATGCTATTGTTCTATTATATATATGTCATTATAATTTATTTCTATTATGAATTACTATGTACGTTGAACCACAAACGTCAAAATCATGCAATCGCGTAGGGGAATTAACTATTTTTGGATTCTTATTAATTCTATATAAAACTTTTGGACTAGTTTATATCTCGGTCTATTTCTGAAACTTATTCTTACATGTATACTTTTGATTTATTAACCCTGTATGCTAACATTGCCTATGTAAATTTCATAATTGTTTGTATGCACATTGAATGACAAATTTATGTGACGTATAAAAAAAATTCTGACGTCAGACACTCAACTCAATCAATGTGTTCGTAGATAGTAGATGTTAATGTGTTCTGTTAAATTGTTCCTTTAAATATTGTTATACGATAATGACTGATGTACCCATATTTTGACTACTTTATTTATTGTGTCTGTATATTGAACGCATCAATGAAATATAACGGAATTTGATGAGACTGTCGTTAAAGTGAGAGGGTTAGCGCCATAGAACCAGGTTTAATCCACCATTTTCTACATTTGAAAATGCCTGTACCAAGTCAGGAATATGACAGTTCTTGTCCATTCGTTTTTGATGCGTTTCGTTGTTTGATTTTACCATGTGATTATGGAATTTCCGAATTGATTTTCCTCTAAGTTCAGTATTTTTGTGATTTTACTTTCCCTTAGATGTAGTTTGTAACCAGGATTTGTTTTTTCTCTCGATCATTTTATGAATTTCGAACAGCGGTATACTACTGTTGCCTTTATATTTCAGACTTATCAATATCATTATTTTCATAGAACACAAAATTGATAACCTTATAAAAGTCTAGACTTGAAAATATTTTGTCTCCCGGGTGGTATGAAATGTATATTAATTTTGAACTTCTATAACAAAGTCTTCCTAATATTATGCTGAGTATATAATATAGAAGAAAGTAAAATCACAAAAATACTGAAATCCTAGGAAAATTCAAATCGGAAATTACCTAATCGAATGGCAAAATCAAAAGCACAAACACATCTAACGAATGGATAAGAGCTGTCATATTACAGACTTTTTGTACACAACATTGCACAACGAATAAAAGTTTAAATGTTCAAAGGACACAAGCAATTTTTTTTTCTCTACTTTTTTCATGCTCGGCTTATTACTTCAAATAGGAATTTTTTGTTTACGGATGTCTGCTGGTCATATATTGAAATTATTAACCGATTTCGAACTCCTTTGGGGTTGTCCATTCAAAAACCTCACTTTTCTTTTCATAAATCTGTAGGTTCAACAGATCATTTTAATTTTCCAGTTTATGCCAAAGAACATTCCCAATGATATAGAACATAAGGTAAAACCTAGCGAAAACCTTCTTTTTCGCCGTTTTCAAATGACTTAATTTTTGAAAACTGCAGTCGTGAGACTTATCAATTTTGACAGTTTATTTTGTTCCGATGTCAAAGTTTAATTTGGAGCAACTATACAAGATTCTTGTTAATTTTAATTTGACCAGAAGACATTTTTACTGTAAAATTAGTCGACTTACAGTATAATCTCACATTCTAAAAAAAAATGTTTGTTTTCCTGTTATCGCAATATAAATTATTTCATTTTGGAATGAAATAATTATAAAACATACACACAATAAAATCTGAATTTCAAGCATATCACTCTTGACAAATATTCAAGAATCACAAGTTCTTCTAGTGCTTCCGCTTGAATAACAATTGCTATGTTACTGTAAATTTCGGCTCCACTACATTGGATGCTGGAGCTCTGTACAGTACTGCTGGTCTTGAATAATATGAGGTAATTTGACTGGGTTGTAAGTAGTCATTTGGTGCACACATTATCGATTCATCACCATCATAGCAAACTCTCATGTTCCTGGAAACAAAAACCGGATTTGCTTTGTTGCCAATCCTTTCGTCCTCATCAAACAATAATTTAATGTTTAACTTCTCTGTAAAACGGGCATTTTTCTGTCGTTTATAGTGCCCATATAATGGATATTTCACTTCTGCCGGAGGAAAGTGTACTTATTTGGTTTTGATGTTGTAGAATCATTATCCCAACAAATGTCATACCATTTTGATACCATCAAATGTTGACTGGTAGTGAATAGTTAAATCGCAAAAATAGTG
Organism: Mytilus trossulus; assembly: GCF_036588685.1. Classification (NCBI taxonomy): domain Eukaryota; kingdom Metazoa; phylum Mollusca; class Bivalvia; order Mytilida; family Mytilidae; genus Mytilus; species Mytilus trossulus. The sequence goes on along the minus strand of NC_086373.1, from coordinate 8,127,894 downwards.
AACTCCGAGTAAAGTCATTAATTAAGGTGGATATTTTATTTAAATATCTTATTAATCATGGTTGAAATCGCAGGGCAGTGATTGCATTGCAATCGTATCTGGTAACTATGTACATTGTTTATATCTCCTGCGCCTCTACATCATAACTTGTTCATATTGACCAATCAGGATGCAGCATAGGTACCGTTGATATGTCTGGCATTTCATATCAACCAATCAAGAGCTAGTATTCATATTTCCCGCTTCATTATTTAGCCAATCAGATTGTAGGTCAATTAACATTGTCTGGCATCATCGTCAGTTTCAGCATTCAAAATAATGACTTGCAGCAGCAAACACCTTGTTTAAACTAAGGCTAGCCTCTTCATGCAGGAGGCGCACAATATTTAAATAATTGACAGCTTGCTTAGTTGCATTAAATACTTGAATGAGGGTTGGGAGGGTGGGAATAATACAGTGGTAATTTTGCTTGAAATAAGAATCCAATACCGTATTGCAATGGGGTTTAGGACAAGTAAGATTAACATCAGACTAAGTATCTTCAGAAATTTGTTTTTCCAGGGCAGCTTATATATTTTAAGTACCTTTACAGGGAATTTTAGAGTCTAAACATATGTTTAAGGTCGATTCTAGGTTAATAGTAGTAATTGACAACATGTGACCAACACCGACGTTGTAATTTCTCCAATACTTCATGTGACCATAATTTTCAAATTGTACATTAGAACGTTTTGTAATGCCCTTTATTTTTCGCTGGAGTGTGATTTGATCAGCTTGTTTAGGAATCTCAACATGGGCAGTGTGACATCCTGGCACACTCTCTCCGTCATCAAAGGCTTTTCATGTCTTCTGAACATGAAATATTACCACCATCGCTGACATATTTCCTCTGCTTCGCTCTCACGTGACCGACTTTAACTTTACAGAATGACTTGCCATTTTGCTTTTCTATGTAGTTGTTCCGGACCATATGAGTATTTGGACCATACGCGTATGGTCATGACCATATGCGTATACTCATATGGTCGGACCATATGAGTATATACTCGTTTGGTTATAAATGGGCCAGACCATATGAGTATTTGGACCATATATGTATATTTTTCAATAATATGCATGAGAAAACTTTATAAAATAACAATGATTGCTACATGCAATTGTGTTATTTACAATTCAAATAACATTAAATATTAAAGCTCTAGTTCTCCAATATCGTAACATGACTGAAGTACATCATATCACCAGACAACTTTAAAGAATAAACTAGTGTCCTTGCCGATGACGTCATTCATTTTTTTTAAAAAACCAAAACATGTACAAGTATTAAAAAATTATGAATATTGCACTGCGAATGCTATTCATAATAAGTTTCAAAATTAAGCAATTTATTGCTCTTTATCCTGTCGAGTTTTACGTCAGGTTATAGGAAAACAGTTAACTTCTTGTGTAACGGTTCATTAAATTTTTTTTGGAAGTAATCTTCCCAGGTCGACATTTTGCCATGCATTCACTCGTAATAGCATATAAGTAACGAAAAAAATGTGTTTACTATAGTTTTGACTAGTGATGAAATTTACTTTGTTAAACTGCTAATTTTATTTTGTTAATTTTGTTATTACTATTTTTTAATGAAAAAATTACCTTTGATTGTTTTTTTTAATGACGTGACAACTAGACGGGTTATATAAAGATGTAAGCTGTTACATGTACCTGTTAATTACCCCGACCATACGCGTATGGTCGGACCATATGAGTATAATACCCATATGGTCATGACCATACGCGTATGGTCCAGATACTCATATGGTCCGGAACATAGTCATATCGTTGTATATTTACACATATGCAAAAATACCTAAGCCGTATTACATATTTACTTTGCAATGAATATTCATGTAGGGGTACGCATAAACTAAGTAGATTGTAGACGAATATCATTTGAAGCCATGCTCATAGCCCGTAAAAGTACTTGTTCATGTACCCGAGTCTACTCATTCTATGACATTTTGCATTGTATTCAGGTTTGGGGCTCATTTATACTTGAATAATTCATCTTTGTGTTTGTTGCAGGTTAAACATCACAATATGCCAATCGTTTGGGTTATCTGTTTGTTTTGTTTGTATTTTCATATTCAGATGCACTGTTTATATTCTGAATATTTGATTTTAATAGTCAACGTTGTATAAGCCTTTAAAAACTTGCACCTTATCGAACAATGCGATATTTCTTTATGCCGTTTTACATACAGTACTCCGCCACAAGTATTGGTAAAACAACAATGGCGGTCAAATCACGGAAGGGTAAACAAGATTTGATCGTCGCTTCCATGTCACAATCGGGATTGCAATGAATGTATATATAGATAGTCATGTGGAAAAACATGTGGTTGTCATGTGACACGTGCGTGATGACGCCAGAGGCGTCTTTACTTACGTTGTAGCTAATGTAAACAAAATGGGTCGCAAGGGAAAAGAACTGACATCTGATCAGAAAAGATGTCTCGCTGCATTAAATGATGCAGGTTACAGAAAAAAATGAAATAGTCAGATTGACCGGTATTAAACAGAGTACTGTTTACAGTTTTTTTAGGAGATATGATCACCGGGTGATATAGAAAACATTCGGAGAACAGACAGACCGAAATCCTTTCATAAACGGGACATGAGAAAACTTTCTCGTTGTGTAAAAAAGCATTGTCGTAAATCTTTATCTGACATTACTCATAATTTTAATGAGAGCATTTATGGACCTTTCTCTAAACGAACTGTTGAACGTAAATTACATTCTGATGGGTTCAACAAGCGGTATGGGTGAAACAGAAAAATTCCTGTTACTTTAAAGTTGAATATATTTACTCATTGATTATTATTACTTGATAATTTGTTAATAAAAGACGATATTAATGAAAATTCAAAAGTTCCTACAAAAACAATCCCCACTGTCACCATGCACGTACAAATTTTCTATAAAAAAAGTTCATACCGACGTTGTTAATCATCTTAATAACGTGTCATAGTATTCTTTTATATGTCCATTTACTGTTTCACTGTTTTGTCTGTTTTGGTGATATCCATTGGACTTGACTTAGTACTATTTTTTTTTGACTCAGTACTTACACAAAATAAAAAAATTTATAAATCAGTGAATCTTATTTTATTCATGTGTCACATCATTAAACAATTACACGATGAAACATATACATTAAAACAATCAATACATAGCCATTGAGTTGGTTATGAGACATTCTGTCATTGTGGTATATTTCTATGATTATTTTTGTATTCTTATCTTTCTTTTTTGCTAATGTGCTGTGTTTATATGGCTTTTTGTGCTTCTTCGATACACATGCCGTCGCTCAAACCGTTATTGTTCTATGAAAATTTTTGTCATTCATTTTTGCTTATGTGCCTTTTTAGCTCACCGGGCCCGAAGGGCCAAGTGAGCTTTTCTCATCACTTGGCGTCCGTCGTCCGGCGTTAACTTTTACAAAAATCTTCTCCTCTGAAACTACTGGGCCAAATGAAATCAAACTTGGCCACAATCATCATTGATGTATTTAGTTTAAAATTTGTGTTTTGTTACCCGGCCAACCAACCAAGATGGCCGCCATGGCTAAAAATAGAACATAGGGGTAAAATGCAGTTTTGGCTTATAACTCAAAAACCAAAGCATTTAGAGCAAATCTGACATGGGTAAAATTGTTTATCTGGTGAAGATTTATCTGCCCTGAAATTTTTAGATGAATCAGACAACCCATTGTTGGGTTGCTGCCCCTAAATTGGTAATTTTAAGGAAATTTTACTGTTTTTGGTTATTATCTTGAATATTATTATAGATGGAGATAAACTGTAAACAGCAATAATGTTCAGCAAAGTAAGATTTACAAATAAGTCAACATGACCAAAATGCTCAGTTGACCCCTTTAGGAGTTGTTGTCCTTTATAGTCAATTTTTAAGCTTTTTTTGTAAATATCCATGATCTTTTACAAAAATCTTCTCCTCTGAAACTACCGGGCCTAATTAATCCAAAATTGGCCACAACCATCATTGATGTATCTAGTTTAAAAATTGTGTTTTTTACCCGACTAACCAACCAAGATGGCTGCCACGGCTAAAAATAGAAGTGGAGGTTAAATGCAGTTTTTGGTTATTACTCAAAAACCAAAGAATTTAGAGCAAATCTGACAATGGATTAAATTGTTTATCTGGTCAAGATCTATCTGCCCTGAAATTTTTAGATGAATCGGACAACTTGTTGTTAGGTTGCTGCCCCTAAATTGGTAATTTTAAGGAAATTTTGCTGTTTTGGGTTATTATCTTGAATATTATTATAGATAGAGATAAACTGTAAACAGCAATAATGTACAGCAATTTAAGACTCAAAAATAAGTCAAAATGACCAAAATGGTCAATTGACCCCCTAGAATTTATTGTCCTTTATAATCAATTTTTAACAATTTTCATAAAATTTGTAAATTTTTACTAACATTTTCCACTGACACTACACGGACAAGTTCATTATAGATAGAGATAATTGTAAGCAGCAAGAATGTTCAGTAAAGTAAGATGTACAAACACGTCAAAATCACCTAAACACAATTTTGTCATGAACTGTCTGCTTCCTTTGTAGAATTCACATATACCAAGGTGAGCGACACAGGCTCTTTAGAGCCTCTAGTTCATATGCATTTTGTGTGTCTATGAATCACATGACATCGCTCTGTGCTTATACATCCCGTCAATGTGGTATTGTATTCAATGTCTTTCATTTTTTCTAATGTGCTTTGTTTATATGCCTTTCTATTTGTTTGCTATAACGATGATTAAGATTAAACCCAATGTTGACATTTTTACTATTTCTTACTCGCTCATCAACAATTATCTTCCCAGGTCGACATTTTGCCATGCATTCTCTCGTAATAGCATATAAGTAAAGATAGTTTTGACTAGTGATGAAATTTACTGTGTTAAACTGCTAATTTTATTTTGTTAATTTTGTTATTACTATTTTTTAATGAAAAAATTACCTTTGATAGTTTTTTTTAATGTGACAACTAGACGGGTTATATAAAGATGTAAGCTGTTACATGTACCTGTAAATTACCCTTACCATACGCGTACGGTCCGACCATACGCGTATGGTCGGACCATATGAGTATATACCCATATGGTCATGACCATACGCGTATGGTCCAGATACTCATATGGTCCGGAACATAGTCGTACTGTTGTATATTTACACATATGCAAAAATACCTAAGCCGTATTACATATTTACTTTGCAATGAATATTCATGTAGGGGTACGCATAAAGTAAAGTAGATTGGAGACGAATATCATTTGAAGCCATGCTCATAGCCGGAAAAAGTACTTGTTCATGTACCCGAGTCTACTCATTCTATGACATTTTGCATTGTATTCAGGTTTGGGGCTCATTTATACTTGAATAATTCACTTGTGTTTGTTGCAGGTTAAACATAACAATATGCCAATCGTTTTGTTTGTATTTTCATATTCAGATGCACTGTTTATATTCTGAATATTTGATTTTAATAGTCAACGTTGTATAAGCCTTTAAAAACTTGCACCTTATCGAACAATGCGATATTTCTTTATGCCGTTTTACATACAGTACTCCGCCACAAGTATTGATAAAACAACAATGGAGGTCAAGTCACGGAAGGGTAAACAAGATTTGACCGTCGCCTCCATGTCACAATCGGGATTGCAATGAATGTATATATAGATAGTCATGTGGAAAAACATGTGGTTGTCATGTGACACGTGCGTGATGACGCCAGAGGCGTCTTTACTTACGTTGTAGCTTATGTAAACAAAATGGGTCGCAAGGGAAAAGAACTGGCATCTGATCAGAAAAGATGTCTCGCTGCGTTAAATGATGCAGGTTACAGAAAAAAATGAAATAGTCAGATTGACCGGTATTAAACAGAGTACTGTTTACAGTTTTTTTAAGGAGATATGAGCACCGGGTGATATAGAAAACATTCGGAGAACAGACAGACCGAAATCCTTTCATAAACGGGACATGAGAAAACTTTCTCGTTGTGTAAAAAAGCATTGTCGTAAATCTTTATCTGACATTACTAATAATTTTAATGAGAGCATTTATGGACCTTTCTCTAAACGAACTGTTGAACGTAAATTACATTCTGATGGGTTCAACAAGCGGTATGGGTGAAACAGAAAAAATCCTGTTACTTTAAAGTTGAATATATTTACTCATTGATTATTATTACTTGATAATTTGTTAATAAAAGACGATATTAATGAAAATTCAAAAGTTCCTACAAAAACAATCCCCACTGTCACCATGCACGTACAAATTTTCTATAAAAAAAGTTTATACTGACGTTGTTAATCATCTTAATAACGTGTCATAGTATTCTTTTATATGTTCTTTTACTGTTTCACTGTTTTGTCTGTTTTGGTGATATCCATTGGACTTGACTTAGTACTTTTTTTTTTGGACTCAGTACTTTAATACACAAAATAAAAAAAAATATAAATGAATGAATCTTATTTTATTCATGTGTCACATCATTAAACAATTACACGATGAAACATATACATTAAAACAATCAATACATAGCCATTGAGTTGGTTATGAGACATTCTGTCATTGTGGTATTGTTCTATGATTATTTTTGTATTCTTGTCTTTCTTTTTTGCTAATGTGCTGTGTTTATACGGCTTTTTGTGCTTCTTCGATACACATGCCGTCGCTCAAACCGTTATTGTTCTATGATAATTTTTGTCATTCATTTTTGCTTATGAGCCTTTTTCATATGCATTTTGTGTGTCTATGAATCACATGACGTCGCTCTGTACTTATACATCCCGTCAATGTGGTATTGTATTCATTGTCTTTCATTTTTGTAATGTGCTTTGTTTATATGCCTTTCTATTTGTTTGCTATAACGATGATTAAGATTAAACACAATGTTGACATTTTTACTATTTCTTACTCAACAATTATATTAACAAAGGCATGATTGTCACTCGCTTGTGTCTCTTAAGATATTTGTGAAAATGTTTGTATGGAGTGTTATTTGAACACAAAAAATGTAACAACATCCCCCCAGTAAAAAAAATGTGCTCCGCAGGGCGAAGCTTTATACGATCGCAGAGGTCGAACCCTAAACAGTTGGGGCAAGTATTGACACAAAATTCAAGCTTAAAACAGCTCTGAATTTGGATTGTCTGCGATCAATCTTTTGACATAATATGAGTTTCTGACACAAATTAAATGTCAAGATCTTACATATTTATGGTGCAATATCGTTCAATGAAAGATTTCTTCTTCAAACTTTTCAAAACTATGGAATTTGAGAAAATTGGATTTTTTTTCTCGAAAACTTCTACGACGCCCTTTGTTTTTGCAATTAGTCCAAAACCTGACATTTCTTCATACACTATTTACAAGTAGTGTAAGGGTAGTAAATCTTAACATACATTGTATGTTAAATGTTTTTGAATTTCCTCCCTTACACGGCTTTTAAATTGTTAAAATTGTCCATTGACCAGAAAAACTTAGTTTTCACCCTTTTTTGCCCCTAATTCAAAAACGTTTTGAGCCATAACCCCGAAAGTCAATACTAACTATACCTTCATGGTTTGGAAACTTGTGGTATTCTTTCAGAGATTCATACACGTAAACACAAGTTATTACTTGAAAACTACAAACATGCGTATTTTTGACCGCCTTTTTGGCCCCTAATTACTATACTGTTAAAAACCATAACCCCCAAAATCAATCCCAACCTTAATTTTAGTGTTATTGAACCTCCTGCTTAAAATTTATAGAGATAAATTCACTAAAACTAAAGTAATTGTCCGGACACCAAATGGGTTTCGGACGACGACGCAGACGACATGATAGCATTATACGACGCATTTTTTTTCGAGGTCGTAGAAAAACCCCAAATAATTTTAAACACCCAATAAACAAAAGCAGTTAAATATAATTCGTTTAAAAAAAAAATCGCATATGGTACAGTTGCATAACACTTCAAAGGACAAAAAAATAGCTGTAAAAAATCCACTTTAAACAACCATGTAGTTATATCATTGCCAATCGTTCCACATCTCAATATTGTATATCAATATCTAGAAATGAACTCGTTTGTACTATAAGATATTTACTATTTACCGACTTACTTTATTTTCAATAAATCTTTATTACTCATTTGCTAAGAGTTTACAATGTAATTAATATGAGAACATAAGATACAATCTAGCGATTATCTTCATTTTCAAGAGATTTGATGACGTCTGTTGTAGAGAGGTATATTGTATTAAACAAATAAATATGGTATTGTACCATTAAAAATCTTTTACTCCTTGAATAATGAGAACACTTCATTAGGCTAAAATTGACAATCTATCTCTTTATTATTGAATGAATTGTCGAAGATAAAAGTGGTCAAATAAGACGTCATGATGTTATTTGATTATCCGAAACACTCACTCGATATACTTAAAGTAATGAACAAAGTCGTACATCACATACATGTTACACTTAAATAATTTGTAACGACCTTTACAGTGCAAGAACAAATTCATAATTGAAAATCATTCTAATTGCTTCTATGAAATTTGAAGAAAGACTGACAACAACATAGTCAAAAGGAAGAGTGCACAACACCGTTTCCACAAAAAGTTAAATAACAAAAAAATTATCTGAAAGGACAATTTAAATCGGAAAGTCTATTGAATGTCCCTCTGATATTGACAGTCTCATTAAATTCAATTATATTGACAACCATGTGTGATCAAAACAAACGGAGAGTAAAAGAGGAACAGTCAAAAGGTGCAAACGTCAAAGCTGAGGTACAGCAGTCAATATTGTATATTAACCGTAATCACTTTAAAAACATAATGGCAAAGACACAAAGATCAAAAGGAAAGATTAGAATATAAAAATTACCACAGCTCAATACATGGACGGGATGCAGACGTACCTAGCCACGCCGTTCTAAAGAGCATTTGTCGCTCACCTTGGTCTATGTGCATATTAACCCTTAAACCCCCAATCCCGCCTGTAGGCGTGATGGCGACAACCATTCTTTGATGGCCCGTATGGACCTCCATACTTATTTTGAACTGCCCCAGCTGAACTGTCATGATGGCTGGGACTTCAAGCAGGTCATCGTCCATCAACTCTACTCAGATGTCTGTTCATGAAAATATTGCACTTTGAAACCCGGTTAAGAGTTCAAAATCGGAAAAATATGAAAAGTAGCAAAAATCAGGTGGAGTGGGCAACTTTTGATGGCCACTACGTAACTTGAAGTGAATGTTGGTAAAAACTATTATCATATATGCATGCATAAGTGGTATAGGAATACAACGAGGTATAATATGGCCAATAGGAATCTAGTCTGTAAAATCTAGGTCACCGTTTTGTCAAAAAATCATAAAAACGGATATTTAGGCAGACCTGACTTGACAAAAATAATTCCCCAGCAAGACACTGAAGACCAATATACTCCCAACTAGGATGAATGGACTGTATAGGGTAATACTTGAATGACAAAGAATCACAGTCTTGTCAGTGTTCACCTCTCAAGGTCGTTTTTAAATCGGAAAATAGACGGAAAAATACAATTTTTCAGTGGGGGTGAGTTCAAACCCACCAGAAAATATTGCAAATTTTCGAAAATGCCTGATTTTCCAAAAATATCTTGGGGGCGAATGAGTTAAACAAAAAATATTTTTTCCCGATTTATTTATACTTTTATTGTAAAACAATTGGGTAGTGTTTCCCGTTTTTTTTTTGGAAAAAAGATGAATTTATGAAGAATCTGGTGCCATCTCATACTTTCGATTAGACCTGCAGAGTTATTTATTTTCAATACCTTGCAAGTCAGGTAATTTATTTTCAAACTACGACAGAACAAACCATTATTTTTTGTAAATATCAAGGCTAAGTTCTTTATTTTCATAATCCACCTATACCCCCTTCCCCCCAGAATATCAAATGGTCGTCAACTAAAGAGTGTTTTGGTCAGTTTTAAACCCCAAAACGACCCCTTAAACCCAACAGGCCTATAGGCGTGATGGCGACAACCATTCTTTGATGGCCCGTATGATGGTGATGTGTTTGTAGATCTTACTTTACTGAAAATTCTTGCTATTTTTAGTTTTTTCTATCTATATAGACATGGCCCTTTAGATACAGAGGAAATATTTGTAAAAATTTACAAAAATATTCCAAATTAATGAAAATTATTAAAAATTGACGATCAAGGACAATAAATCCTGAAGGGGTCAACTGACCATTGTGGTCATCTATAATACTAAAATAGCGAGGTCCAATTTGTCTACCGTCATCAGGTGAAAACGACAAATCAAAGAATTCAACTTTATATATAGCTAATATAGGACAATAGTGTAGATTAAAAATGACACCACTCCAGACCCTTTTACTTCCGCATAATAAATACTGCCAATAATTAACAAGTTCCGGGTCGAATCCGATACCGATACCAATAGTATAGTCACCTGTTTCTGTACGTTTCGCATCTGACAGACGCACCACCAAACGATGTATTTAGGATTTTTCTATATACACGGGTCATAATAACAGGGTTGCCACTTAGCTTGTGCTGACCTATTATTAGATCTTACTTTGCTGAACATTATTGCTGTTTACAGTTTAACTCTATCTTTAATAGTATTCAAGATAATAACCAAAAACCGCAAAATTTCTTTAAAAATTACCAAGTGGGGGGAGGGGGGGGGGCAGCATTTTGGTCAGGTTGACTTATTTGTAGATATTACTTTGCTGGACATTATGTTTACCTCTCTATTGTAATATTCAAGATAGTAACAAAAACGGCAAAATTTCCTTAAAATTACCAATTCAGGGGCAGCAACCCAGCAACCGGTTGTCCGTTTCATCTGAAAATTCAGGGCAGATAGATCTTGACCTGATAAACAATTTTATTCCTTGTCAAATTGTGTCTTAATGCTTTGGTTTCAGTTTTATACGCCATATTCTACATTTTACCCCTATGTTTCATTTTTAGCCATGACGGCCATCTTGGTTGGTTAGCCGGGTCACCTGACACATTTTTAAAACTAGATACCCCAATGATGAGTGTGGCAAAGTTTGGTTAAAATTTGCCAAGTAGTTTCAGAGGAGAAGATTTTTGTAAAAGTTAACAACGACGACGACGGACGCCAAGTGATGAGAAAAGGTGAGAGTAAGTGTTTCGGACTTTGTCACTGTTGTTCCGCATAGTGTTGATGAGCGGTCTCTTAGCTAAGGGTCATAGGGTGTCCAAGATTTTTTTGAGGAGTCTGTTGGCCATGCGTAGGTGTGCGTTTTCTTATTCGTGTTGCCGATATGGCTTTCTGGTTAATGGGCCCTTTCTTCCATATATTATGTATTACTTGATTGACGAGATTCGATGTCATCAATGATAATTGCTGACCAATGGAAAACTTTATAAAAATTGGCTGTGTTGGCTCCAAAAAACTTTTTGAATCGTCCTTCCTTGAAATTAAGTGCTCTCAAAAAGTCTTGCAAATCCACTCTGCTCTCCAGGAATACAATCCCGCTTATGTTACATGTCTTCCTTGATCATTTGACTGTCAATCTTTTTTTTGGGAAGTAGCCGCAGTGACCCGGTTTGAATGTTCTTTTGTTTTCTATGTAGTGTCATGTGTACTATTGTTTGTTTGTCTTTTTTATTTTTAGACATGGCATTGTAAGTTTATTTTCGATTTACGAGTTTTACTGTGCCTCTGGTATCTTTCGTCCCTCTTTTGAAGTGGTAACATTTGTTGAAGTGATTAAAGATGCAGGCATGAATTCTTCTTCTGCCTTCCATTTGAAATGTCGTCGTTGGCAGAAAAGCTAAGGTTGCACTGCTTAGTATTTCTTCACCTACTTTTGGCAATCCAACAATTGTGTCCGTAAGTTTTCGTTCAGTTTCTGATGATTTTTAAGTCCGTGATTTTTTATTTAGATTCCTTGGTTTCTCTTTCAACTTTCTTTATTGTTGTTCCCATTCAAGTGATTGTGGATCTTACATTTTGAAAACAAGTATCAGACACCTGTGCATTCCTATTTATTTCATTTTTATAGCATCGAGTTGATTGTAAGTAAACTCATCAAAGATACCAGGACTAAAATTTGTATATACGTCAGACCCGCGTTTTGTCTACAAAAGAGTCATCAGTGACGCTCGAATCCAAAAAAGTTAAAAAGGCCAAATGAAGTTGAAGAGCATTGAGGACCTAAATGTTTTTCCAAATACCGCTAAGGTAATCTATGCCTGAGGGAGAAAAGCCTAAGTATTTTAAAAACAGTTGATTTATAAATATAAACATAAATGATAGTTCATGTCAGCACAAAAACTGACTACTGGGCTTGTGATACCCTCGGGGAAATAGAATCACTGCGTTTGTTCTGTTTTCGGAAATCCGTCAATTCTTTTTGAACTTTGTATTTGACTAGACCTTCTATTGCTTCAAGGGTTAAACCTAAATAAAAAAAGGCAAATTTGGTAACAATAGGCTAGCAGATGTTCCTTGCTCCTTTAGATAAAAACTAGAAATGTGAGCATAACTCACTCAATGTACCCCGCTGCTTAAACCAGTACCTGCTTATCAAGGGGTTGTTATCAATGAACCATGATATTATCTTATACTTGTAAACGCATCATAGATACCAAGATTAAATTTTATGTATACGCCAGGACGCGCGTTTTGTCTACAAGAGACTCATCAGTGACGCTAAAATAAAAAAAAGTTAAAAAGGACAAATAAAGTACGAGTTGAAAAGCATTGAGGAAAGTTTTGTAACAAATATGGCCATATCAATGATTATTCATGTCAGCACAGAATTGAAGTGCTCACCACTAGGTTGTCTATACCTCGGATAATTGAAGTCCAATGGCAATATTTCTGATCAATCAACATGGATATTTCTATTTAGCTTTGACATCTGCAGGTGTCTGTTCTGAAATATCGTTCAACGACATGTAAAACGAATATATTGCAACAAACTATATCCTTTCAAAGGCTGTTTTAATCAATTCTTTGAAATTTGAAATCACAAGCACGATCTTTCCAGGAAATCGTGTAATATTTAACCGAGAGAAAAGATTAAGTGAAACTTTTTTGTTCCAATCGGAATGGGAAGATTAAAACACTCAATACTTGCATTAATAAACCAAGGATTTTACAATGTTTAATGAGATCATCCTTAGTAAAGGCGAGAGGCATAAGTTACAACAGGGACATTAAAAGTCGAAAACAAACAATGGCATGGCAAAAAATAGTTCCAACTATGGATCTGGTCATTAGAAAATCATATAACTTTTATTATTTAATTCGCTTAGTAGTAGGTATTTCGGGACTGACATGATTCATATAATGATTTTTTATAAATTGTCCGTTCATAATTTTTCTCTAATTATCGAGAAACTAAGATTCTATCTTTCCGTTGCAAAGGAGTAGGGGCAATAAGGCCCATACTTTAAAAGTAATTATACATATTCTTAAATTACTGAAAACTGGACTAAGATACAAGGTATTCAGAAAAACAAAACGAATTGGACATTGAACAAGTTACCATGGCAACAAATCATGACATAATTTGCATATTTTGTAAACTTTCGTGATTTTCCTTGTTTTCCATCAAGTTTTTAGTATATTTTAGACTGAAAAAGTATGTGTGCAACCAAGAAACAATTTTATATTTGGTGAAATTATGTTAATGGATGGAAAAAAGATTCTGTTTATTTATTTTGTTGTTTCTTGGCTGCGCACTATGTTTCCACAACGGAAATAAAGATGGAAAATTGCATAAATTCTGTATTTTTCACCACTTTTTTAAAAACAGTACATATCATGACGTTATTGTGACGTCATCAGATAATAACCTTCATGTTTTTCATTTATAATTATTTACCCTTTGCATTTCTAAACATTGTGTGCCAATTCGAAATATTTATCAAACATTTTATTTTCTTGGGCCAAAACCAGGCCTTAATGCCTAATGATCCGTGTTGGTTATTTAGCGCTTCAATAGACCACTTTCGAGTTCATCCGTCACCGGAAAAAACTTGTCAATTATGCGCGCTTTTATCACCGTCATTTGTGCGTTAAGGGGCGTCGTCACTTCCCTTCCAATGTTGAGCGAGTGGTTGGAAAACTATAATTCTATATTGTACGAATTTTTCGGCAAATGGAATTCTCCAAATTGACAATCAACACTGCTGTCATTAGGGAATTGTCAGTAAGTACCTACAGAGCAACCATTATTTCTAGTTTATCCTGCACAAAGACGATCACTAAGACGCTTGATGAACGTAAATAGTGCAGGGATACAGGCGACCCCCTCTATCTGGTAAATGACGTCATAAAGGCGTGCATAATTGACGAGTTTTTGCCGGTGACGGATGAACTCGAAAGTGGTCTATTGTTTCGATTCATATGAATCCATGTCTTTCAAATATTTTTCATTTTTCAGTGTTTTGTTGTTGGTGCTTGTTTTATCGTCGTATACCTAATTATTGACTGTTTTTATCGGACTTACTTATTTTCGATTGGTAAGTGTTTGATGCTTGATTTTGTTGCCATTTAATTAAGTAAATTATATTTCTACATTATTTTATTTTACTTATCGTGAAGTTTTAAAATCAGTGTTAATTTAGATTCTAAATATATATATTGAATGATTAGTCCTACTATCCTATCACGATGGAGATTTTAAAGACTTGATTATTAACTGAAATTTATCGAACTATGTAAACGAGTTCTTTTTATAAACTATACCAAGGTACAAACATGTCATCAACATCAAATTAAACTGTGCTCATTACAGGGAATGTTTTAATTGTCGGATAATTGGACATAGTTTTCATTGATCCCTTATTTACATGTACTCCAGTTATAATAAATTGTTTAAATAATTTACAATTAAAACTTTAAATTTTCTTTTGTTTTTAAATAATATTGACGAGGTAATAGTACTGACCGATATCGGTGGTTTTCTTCTTTTCAACTTTCACAGCCTCCATGCCAATGTAGTTTATTATAATAATTGGCACACGTTTCAAATATTTGCCATTGAGCTTTCCTGATTAAAGTAATTCCAGAAAAGCGCTTCGGACGCCTACGAGAAATAAAGTGTAGTTTTATTTAAGAATTGAATGGTCCTTTTTGTAAATTCATTGGGGGTGTAAAAGCGTTGACCGAAGTACATTTTGTATTCCGCGCATCACTCTAAAAATTTGCACACGGTCAACGCTTTAACAACCCTATGCAATAACAAAAGGAAGCATTCAATACTTATAATTACATTTTTAACTAGGATTACTATCAAATTTTTCTTTTATTCACCTGTGCACTTTATTGTAGGAACTCGTGCCATAATGAATGTGACATTTCATTGTGTGATGAACGGCAATTTTAGAAGGACGCGAGATTGCTGTTAGCCAATCAAAACAACGTATTAATTTAAACATATATGCAATGCAACTATTTATTGTTAAAGGTCTCAAAGAAATTTTATAAACCATGTGCGATGCAAATTATTTAAACCTAAATATTTGTTCACCCAAAACTAGACCCCGCTGACCCAAACACATTGCAATGTTTAGTGAACTGCGAAATCTATCCAACTAATAGTGTGGCATAAAAGTTAAACATTTAATTCATAAAAAATATATGTACCGGTATAACAATAACAATATGTGATATTATTGCAAACAATAAACGGTGATGTGATTGCAAACAATTAAACGCTCCACCAGAAACCAAATTGCAATTAGATCTCCAGATACGCATAGTAATCTATAAAAGGCCCAGAAATGACAAATATAAAAAACCAACTTACGGCCTGGTTATATACAAAACAGTATTCGGAAACCACTGAAATAGCTCGGAAAATGCACATTAAGATTGTAGCGGAATTGAAATGTTAGAGGCACTCATTCCTCACCATCCTTAGACAACCGTAAATCAACACAACAAACGAACAAATGGCCCTAGAAATAAAATGGCATATTTTGCAAATTGTACTCATAGTCTCTCATACCAAATCTTTTTACATATCTATATATTCAATCTAATAAGAGTATTAATTCGAATCGTATATTAGCGTAACTGATGAGTTTAATGTAGAGGAAACGCGCGTATGTCTCATTAAATTATAATCCTGGTACCTTTGATAACTATTGATGATAAAATATTTCCCCGGATTAATATAATAGTAATAAGGTATTGTTTCTATTAGCTTCTCTTATTATTTCTTTAATCACGAGTTTAAAACAAATAACACGACTTCTGAATTTTTTTTTATTACAAACACGAAATTTTGATAAAATTTTATTTATATTATAGCGAAAACAACAATGGTTTATAATAAAAAAAATACAATATTGTATACATGTTCATATAGCTCATGCACTATGTTTAGCGTAAACGGGAAATGAAAGAACATATACCCAATTATCTGGATTGCACGTCCAATGTAAATAAAACCAGCTGATACGTGATCACAAAAAGACAAGCGAGACTATGACTTTCATCAGCCTATTAATTGTGTACGAATTAGTCTATTTCCAAAACATCACACACACTTGTAAACTTTACACAATCTTCTATAACATCCATCGATTTGTTTTTCCTTTCTTATTTAGATTGTCACCTCCAGCAGTCGCATTATACCAACTTTTTCGATACCTACTGCTACTTTTTCTTTGAGTTCCGACGGGATATGCATTGCGCGACATATTTAACATTAGTTTAAAATGCCACGTTTTTATTCTTCAGTAAAGCTTTTCTGGATTTTGTTCGACTCCATTTCATTTAGAGACTAGAATCATACAATTTGGTCTTCGTTTCAAAATCGACTTAGGTTTTCCTATATATTTCGTTTTACTCTGTCTATTGTCGTAAACTAATGGCAATATTTCACACTCGTCGATCCATTGCACACGATATCTCCCGCCTTTTTTGTATTCATATCGATGTAGACATCTTCCTACTTCGCCAGAGCAATTTCCGTTTAGTGGAAAAGCAATCGTGCTAGAATCATCACAATCCTTGGTTTTGTCTTTCAATGAATAATTAATATATTTACAATCTATCTCACTCATAACAGTTTTAAAAATATCTGAACCATTTGGTAAATAAGCCATTTGCTAGCAAACTCCTGTTTATACTTTGTTGGAAAATAAGAATTTTAAATGATCTTTGACAGTGGATAATGCCTTTATATATGTTCATTCATCCTACCCGGTGGAAATGTGCCAGATTTAAGCATCCAATCACTGCCGATAAAAAAAAGAACGCCTTTCTGTAAATAAAAATTGTGCAATTGACTTCACAAGAAACGATTTACTCAAATGCCACAAAGTTATTGACGAAGATCAAATATATGAATATATAGAAAATAGTCTTTCAGTGTGATAAGAATAATTCCCTTTTAAAAATGTACTGTTCATAGAAGCATGACTGCAATGATGTTAATAACTTTTCCTTCTTTGTGATGTCTCGACGATGTTTTTTTTTTATCATTAAATTCGACGTAAAACTCCACCATAAACATTACTTTATCGATGCTCAAACGTTGTTTACATGGTTGAGTTCACAAATATCAGACCTCAACTATCCACAAAAAGTTCTAGGTATCTATAAAGGTACAGTAGTTTACCGATGTTCAAATCATAAATCTATTAAAGAGATACAAACTAAATCAAGGTAACAAACAAAACTTGAGAAAATCATTTACTTATAGATTGCCAAAATGAATATAAATATTATCAAAAGTTGGGGTCACCGTGCTATTTTTTAAGCTATGAGTCGTTGAAAACTGCCAAAATTTGCTTAGAATAAAAAAAACACATTTTTGTGCATATATGAAGAAATCTATTAGGTAAAATTTTGAAATAAATAGTGAAAAGATAGGTTTCATTTCGGGGCCTTTTATAGATGACTATGCGGTATGGGCTTGTTCATTGTGAAGGCCGTACGGTTACATATATATGTTAATTTCTGTGTCATTTGGTTTCTTGTATAGAATTGTCTCATTGTCAATCATACCTAATGTTCTTTTTAATATATATACCTTATTTTTTCTATGAAAATAAAAATAAAAAACGATATCAACGAACTTATTTTCTTGCTACAAGTAAATATGTTCATTTTCCCTCTCAGTCCAGTATATATTGTGCATAACTTGTTTTCATGTAAGTATAGAAAAATTCCAGTCTAGTATAATATTTTTACTATAAGAGTTATCTCCCCTTGAATGGCTTAGTTAAAAAAAAAAGTGAGTCTAAAACAAAAATGTTAGGTATTTGTCTAAATATTTTGAATAATGCAATAAATCAAAGTTTTCTTCACAAAAGTAAAAAGTCTAACTAAAACAATTACACATCTGTCTACAAATTTGCAGATTTTAGCAAATAACTAGACTGAGTGTGTACTGTGATAGTACAATCCAAGATGGCGGTATGCCATGAGTCTACGTATATGATATGCTTTTTTTGTTTTAAATACATAGTGCATATAATATTGTCATAATCACATTCTAAGCCTTTCGTTTACAAAAGTGTACATCACTATCGGAAAAACATCTAGAATAATGCCAATATTAAAGTTATGTTATGTATTAGATACAATACAAAGGTAACAAAGAAACAGGCCGGTAACAACCGTTGCCGGATAGTTTTTCTGCGCGAGTAGTCGGGTCAAGGTCTGAGGCGATAGCCGAGAACCTTGACTCGACTATCAGTGCAGAAAAACTATTCGGCTGGTTGTTACCGGCCTCTTTCTTTTTTTTTTAATTTGACTTGTACCACGTTTCAAGAAGGTTTTCTATGTTGTGTCATGTGTACTATTGTTTGTCTGTTTGTCTTTTTTATTTTTAGCCATGGCGGTGTCAGTTTGTTTTAGATTTATGAGTTTGACTGTCCCTTTGGAATTTTTCGTCCCTCTTTTAATAATACATTTTGCAAGACTAAACATTTGAGAAATCTAGATAGCCATAAAGCAGTAAATGTAAGTTATAGTAAAAACTCATTTTTTTTCATTTCTCTTCAACCGAGATTTGTTTTCAAGAGAAAAAAAATCAGGAATCTAATAATTTGATGAAAAACTAACCATTTAAAGTAAAAGATGAATGTTGTACACATTTAAGGATGTACTTAGGTGAGGTTAGGTAAAAATTAAGAAATTAAGAAATTAAAATTGATACTATAAGCTGGTAGAGCATCAATCAAGGATAAAATAAAGATAAGCTAAAAATATTGATAGGTCATGGACCTTCTTTTTGAGATATTTGAGATTTAAAATATGGCTGGAAAAGGCTGACTCCGACTTTTACCTTTTATTTGTATTGGTATTATTTGGGTCTTAAAACAAAAGAAAGAAAATCATCAATCTTCTAAAATTTTGGTAAATGACCTTTCATGAGCTATTAAGTCTTATATGAAAAAATAAATGGGTGTTATGGGGCAAACTATTTTACATTGTATTGTATGGAAAAACACAAAGGAGTCCGAACATTTGACACAAATTACAAAACCTCACCTAAGTACATCCTTAAGACTTTTCAAAATGCAACTTCGAAAAAAAGCAATACATTAAAGAAATATTTGAGTGGTAAGTAGAATAACGTTTAATTTTCTATATGGATGAAACTGAAAGCGGGGAAAAAGGGGGAGGGGCTAATTCATTTTTAAATAAACAGGCTGTGATCTTAATCGTAAAAATGGCGCGTTTTTTGCCAAATACATGAATTTAATATTCAGTGGTGGGGGTTCCCGGGGATGATCAATGCATTAAAATGGGTATTTAAAGTTGGACCCTCCCCCTGTGTTGTCCTGAATTGGGACCTTATTCCGCCACTGATATAAATTCGATAACAATATAAATGTATCAAAAGAATGAATTTTCTACTTCATTAGTAAATGAAATGTTTTTGAAAAAATGGATTTTGTCTTAATATTATATATATTCAGGCATATACTTTATTTTATAAATGTATTTAAATGGGGACATAAAGTTGGACTCTCCCCCTGTTTTGTCCTGGATTTGGACCTGGATCCGCCACTGATATAAGTTCGATAACAATATAAATGTATCAAAAGAATGAATGTTCTACTTCATTAGTAAATGAAATGTTTTTGAAAAAATGAATTTTGTCTTAATATTATCTATATTCAGGCAGATACTTTATATTTTTTTAAATTCATGCTCGTCTCTAGATCTTCAAGTGTTAATCGGGAATAAACACGTGTTACATTATGATCCAATCGCAGCTTACCGCCCAAAATTGATGACATAAGTTGAATGATTTTCTTCTAGATTTGCTGCTTATTTGGACGTGTATTACATGAACACTTTTTGTTTGATCAATCGTGCATTGGTGAGTTGATAGGGATTTTTAGCTTTTGATAAGATTTGATTTTTATTTATTTATTTCCTGTCTTATTTTATTGAAATATACCCGTACGTGTCATCATTTCTTTACTTTCAGTATTGTAAATACTATTCATATCCATATATTGAAGAAAACATTTATTGACCGAATATTTTGCTTCATAAAGGGGGCGGTATGTTCTTTTTGAGTATATTAACTATTTACTTTTCAGCGCCATCATCCAAATGCTTTTGTTTAAATTAGAACTATTTACGGTATTCCGAAAAACAGGAATCTTGCAAAACATTAATTTGTCATCTGCTTAACCATAATAATTTTTTTCTCATAAAATTTGGGATCAAAATATCTTTTTTAGGAGAAACACATACCCCCTCCCCTTTTGAAGTTAACTGTCTAATCCCTTAGTGTACTGATATGAATAGTATTTTACTGGAAATGTTTGAAAAAAGATATTGATTCTAACGTAAATATTTTGTTCAATAAAAAGACAGGAGATAAGTCGGTGAACCAAAAAGTTCAAATCTAATTGAAAGTTAAAGTGCCCATGAACTCACTGATCATGCACGAGTGATTCTATTCATAAAAAGTGTCCGTGTAACGACTAAAAGGAGTCCGTGTAATATCTTAAAAGAGTCCGTGTTACACCCGTTAATATGCTGTTTTTCTATAGCTCTGCGGGGGGCAAAGTCGTACAACAATAGTTTAATTTAAAACATAACAGCAAAGTCACATATTTATATTTGTACAAATTTTATAGATGTATACACATGGTATATATATTTTTTTTCATTTACATTACAATGGTTGTTGATGAAGTATTACAATCAATGGGTCGATTCCTCTGCGGTGAATATTTTGTCGCTGCTGGTATCGTCATCATAGTAGACTTTAGATGTGACATACGGTATAGCTTTTTATGTGATTATGGAAGTAAACTTAGTATCCTTGAGATGTTTTACATTAAAGGGTAGATTCCACTGCTGATGAACGTTTCATCTTAAGTGTATCATCATCCTAGTGTGAGCACGATTGTGTCGATATGAAATATCATTGTTAGTATATAAAAAAAAGAAGATGTGGTGTGATTGCCATAAGACAACTATTTTGTAATTTAATTGTTTATAAAATGTGACTTATATTCTAATCGCCAAGGGTTTTCAATCTCGATAATTAACACCAATTTTTGGCAGAAATGTTTTTTTTTAATGAAACATAATTAAATAATTTTTTTTACCAATAACTTTTGAGATTTCCCCCATACGGGTGCCAATTGAAACATGAAATATTGTTTTCATCTTTTTTAATGATTTTTTAAAAAAAATTTTGTTCAATCTTTTATTAGTATGATTACTAAATATTATAGTAATAATATAATAATATAGGTTAAATACAGCAAAGCTTTTAATTTGTAATAAAAGGATTTGACGTCCAAAATGTTGGGTAATTGGAGAGTAGCGATTCATTTACCCCAAATATGATGGAGAACTTCGTATTTAAAATGAATTGTCTAAATACTACCAGATGAATCAGAAATACCATCATTGGATTAATTAAATAATATCTTTTTTCATTTCTACAATTTATAGTTTTAATGAATTTGTTTAAAATCAATAATGTTATTTTGTTTATAAGATTTGTAAACAAAATAACATTATTGATTTTAAACAAATTCATTAAAACTATAAATTGTAGAAATGAAAAAAGATATTATTTAATTAATCCAATGATGGTATTTGTTACGCTTCATAAACATTTTGATATGAGCTTCACTGATGAGTCGTTTGTAGACGAAACGCGCGTCTGGTGTACTAAATTACAATCATGGTACCTTTGATAACCTTTTCAAGACAATTAAAAAACACATAAAATATAATGTAGATATCGCGGATCAGTATCCATCCCGGTGGAAGTTACCAACGTTTGTTTTAATTTAGACCCAACTCTTTTCTCGAATTAAATCATCAAGTAAATATACATTATTACAAAGGTGCGTTTATTGGACAAAATACCATTCACTATCATTTCCACCGTCTAGTTGTCTCAAGCAGCCACTTATAATATATAAAAATATGTGATACTGATTGTAGATAGTGTTTATTTGTTAATATTGACTTTCTCGCTAAGTTAAAAGCAAGCAGTATAGGATAACACCTTGTATTTGGTTTAACATGGACTTCAAATATAACATTGACTTATTATACAAGACCTATATGGGCTAGTTAGTAAAAACTAGAGGCTTCAAAAACAACAGAAAAACAACGTTGTCAAAGATATGACAAATACTATCATAACAATTGCTTTCAATAAACAATTTTTAATCTATTACAAACAAGTGTGATAACAGCCAGAAACCAAATAAAGACAACATGAACAATTTAGATACATTGACACATTGATATTACGGTTAACGTGAAATTTTTTTATATCACACTTAAATTATAAAAGTAAGGGAATGACTTTTTTTTATAATCGGAACAAATCGGAATAAATTTGTAAGTCGGAATGCACAGACAAAAACCCAACTCTGAGAACTAACTACAAATTGTATTTTGCATGCAGAATCATTTTCATTTAAAATATTGGCAATTAGATGAAAGTATATTAATAAATGAAGGCTTGACTAATTTTATATTGTTTAAAAAAAAACCCACGAATATGAAGTGAGGAAACCCATTTACTTTTAGTTACGCAAATATCACGAACTCACTATATAAAAGTAATGGTTCAGTTTGAAATAATATGTACATATGATATGTAGGATTTGCCTTCCTTTCTGGAAAACCTATAATCATCTAATTTGTTGATGGGGTTACTGTTGCTCAATCTTTAGTTTTGTATGTTGTCTTTTGAGTACAGTTGTTTTTCTTTTCTTGTTCCCTTTTCTTATGAAAAATTGTGTTTAATTTCGACCTATGATAATGAATATCCCTTTGGTATCTTTTGTTTTTCCCTTATAGTTATGAATCTAACATCCTGAATGAAACAGCTAAAATATCTGATGTCACTTTATTTTGTTAGCCGAAGTTGATCAAAAGCTTTGTTAATTGACAGAAATTCAGTGTAATATAGCAAGGAACGCATTTAACGATTAATAAATATTTGAAATAAAAGAGGAATATATTGACTTAATACTGAGAAGCACGAACATTCGTATCATTGAACGGTGGCACGATGTTTAAACACTTATTCATAACGATTTATGGAACTGAAAGAATTGTCAAATTAACATAAATAGTGTCTTAGCATACATTTTGACCCGTACCTTAAACTTGACTTGTGAAAGTTTTATGTGACAAACACGCACGGACAGATCATGGGGAAATGCATAGACGAAAAACAAAAAATTTAAGGTCAATAAGAAGAAAGGGAGTACTCTATCAGATAAATAAAAATGAATATAAACTAGAGGCTCCAAAGAGCCTGTGTCGCTCACCTTGGTCTATGTGAATATTAAACAAAGGACGCATTTGAATTCATGACAAAATTGTGTTTTGGTGATGGTGATGTGTTTGTATATCTTACTTTACTGAACATTATTGCTGCTTACAATCATTATATCTATATTGAACTTGGCCTAAGAGCTTCAGTGGAAAATGTTAATTAAAATTTACAAATTTTATGAAAATTGTTAAAAATTGACTATAAAGGGCAATAACTCCTTATGGGGTCAATTGACCATTTAGGTCATGTTGACTTATTTTTAGGTGTTACTTTGCTGTACATTGTTTCCCTTTACAGTTTATCTCTATCTATAATAATATTCAAGATAATAACAAAAAACGGCAAAATTTCCTTAAAATGACTAATTCAGGGGCAGCAACCTAACAGCAGTTTGTCCAATCCATCTGAAAATTTCATGGCAAATAGATCTTGACCTGATTAACAATTTTACTCCCTGTTAGATTTGCTCTAAATGCTTTGGTTTTTGAGTTATAAGCAAAAAACTGCATTTTACCCCTATGTTCTATTTTTAGCCATGGCGGCCATCTTTGTTGGTTGGCCGGGTCACGCCACACAATTTTTAAACTAGATACCCCAATGATGATTGCGGCCAAGTTTGTTTAAATTTGGCCTGGTAGTTTCAGAAGAGAAGATTTTTGTAAAAGTTAACGACGACGGACGCAGGACGACGGACGACGACGGACGACGACGGACGCTGGACGCCAAGGGATGAGAAAAGCTCACTTGGCCCTTCGGGCCAGGTGAGCTAAAAAAATGAGATTTCAATTTATTATTCCATTTTATATTTGGTGTTGCAATACTTTTTCCAGGTATATATAAACATTGCTGTAAACGTTGAAATGTTCACTTAAGTAAAAAGTTAAATCTTCTGAGGAGAATTCACAATGAAAAGTCACTAATCAAATGGCAAATTCAAAAGCTAAACACATCAAACGAATAGATAACAATGGTCATATTCCTGACTTGGTACAGGCATTTTCCCATGTATAAAATGGTGGATCGATTCTGGTTTTATAGTTAGCTAAACTTCTCACTTGTATGATAGTTGCACCAAATTCAATTATACTGACAACGATGCGCGAACAAAACAAACATACATAATAGGTAAGATGTAAAAAAAATACAGCAGTCAATTAAGCGTATCTTGTGTCGTATAGAAATTTCATAAAATAACCCCTGCGCATGAAGTTTATAGAAATCGCCTATATTACAAGGGGGCTAACGAAACTCATAAGGGATTGAAAACATGAAGTATTGTGATTCATGTTCAAATTCTCATTAACCAAACGGTTCCGAAATTAAAGTATTTCTTAACGAAATTCGTAGTATGAAAAAGACAAAACTTGTATGCAAAAAGTCTTCAAGACAAATTAAAATAACAAGGAAATGAATGTAGATAGCGCGGATCGGTATTCATCCTCACAGAAGTTACCTATCGTACATTTGTTTTCTTTGAAGTTACACTTTTTGCTAATTAAATTATAAGGTGAATATACATTATGACCAAGGTGCGTTATTTGACAAAATACCATTCACTGTAATTTCCACCGTCTAGTTGTCTCAAACGGACACTTATAATATGTAAAGTGATGTGATACTGATTGTAGATAGTGTTTACTTCTTAATATTGACTTTTTCATTAAGTTATAAGCAAGCAGTATAGAATGACACCTTGTATTTGGTTTAACATGTACTTCAAATATAACATTGACTTATTATACAAGAACTGTATGGGGATAGAAAGTAAAAACTAGAGGCTTTCAAAACAATAGAAAACAACGTTACCAAAGATATGATAAATATTATCATAACAATTGTTTGCATAAACTTTTTTTTTAAATTTATTTTAATCAAGTGTAATTACAACAAGAGACCAAGTAACAACTTAAACTGAAATAAATCAGAAACAATCAAAAAAATATTTGAGTACACAATTAAATTATTAAAGCAATAGATTCACATGTTTTATAATTTTTTAAAGATGTTATGATAATATATTAATTGTTGAATGTAAAAAACAAAACAAATATAAAGTAACGAGACCCCTTGACTTATAGTTAAATAACTGTCTCGGACACACAATATAATTAGTTATCAAAGGTAACAGGATTATAATTTAATACGCCAGACGCGCGTTTCGTCTACATAAGACTCATCAGTGACGCTCAGATCAAAACAGTTAAAATGCCAAACAAATACAAAGTTGAAGAGCATTGAGGACCCAAAAATTCCTAAAAGTTGTGCCAAATACGTCTAAGGTAATCTACTCCTGGGCGTAAGAAAATCCCTAGTTTTTCGAAAAGTTTAAAGTTTTGTAAACAGAAAATTTATAGAAATGACCATATAATTGATATTCATGTCAACACCGAAGTGCTGACTACTGGGCTGGTGATACCCTCGGGGACGAAACGTCCACCAGCAGTGGCATCGACCCAGTGGTGTAAATAGTTATCAAAGGTACCAGGATTATAATTTAATACGCCAGACGCGCGTTTCGTCTACAAAAGACTCATCAGTGACGCTCAGATCAAAACCGTTAAATGCCAAACACATACAAAGTTGAAGAGCATTTAGGACCTAAAAATTCCTAAAAGTTGTGCAAAATATGTCTAAGGTAATCTACTCCTGGGCGTAAGAAAATCCTTAGTTTTTTCGAAAAATTAAAAGTTTTGTAAACAGAAAATTTATAGAAATGACCATATAATTGATATTCATGGCAACACCGAAGTGCTGACTACTGGGCTGGTGATACCCTCGGGGACGAAACGTCCACCAGCAGTGGCATCGATCCAGTGGTGTAAATAGTTATCAAAGGTACCAGAATTATAATTTAATACACGTTATGATTCAGTTTGCAATAATGTGTTTATATGTTATGTAGTGTTGACTGTTGCAAAATAGGATTTGCTTACCCTTCTGTAGAACCGGCAATTACCCAATGTTTTGTCATATGGTTCGTGTTGCTTAATCTGTAGATTTCTATTTAGTGTTTTGTGTCATTGGTTTTCTTTTCATCTATCTTTTTTTACCATGACATTGTATGTTTGATTATGATTTGTGAGTATATTGCATGGAAAAATTGGTGGTAATATTTATTTGACAAATTTGAATAGGAAATATGTTAGTCGGAATGCACCTATAAAAAGAACTGTAGACAAATTGTGTTTGAAGCACTTGTTTGAATATCAGGACCAAATACTTTGCAGAATCATGTACATTTAAAATATCGGCAGTTTAATGATAGTATATTGATAAATTAATGCTTGATTCATTTTTTGATAGTACACAAATCACGAATATATAGTGAGGAAACCCTTTAACTAATAGTTACGCAGATGGCATGAACATACAAAATAAAAGAAATGATTCAGTTTGAAATGGTAGTACAAATTTTATGTAATGTTAACTGTGTTGGAGCAGGATTGCTTTCCTTTCTGTTAAACCTGCAATCTCCCATTTTGTTGATGGAGTTCGTGTTGCTCTGTCTCTGGATTTATATGTTGTGTTTTGTTAACAGCTGTTTTTCTTTTCATTTTTGATTCCGACTAAATGTTTGAATATTACTACGGTACTAATTATTTGACCATGCCATAAAGCGCAAGGTTTGACTAGGCATAAAACCAGGTTCAATCAACCATTTTTTCATAAAAAAGTCAGGAGTATGGTAGTTGTTATCTTATATTAGGTTTCTTTATAAGTTGCATTGTTGTATGTTTTTGTTCCACTTAAGTGTTTCTGTTGTTTCGTTGTTTACCTTTTATAGTTGAGGATTTTCCTCGGTTTTAGTTTATAACCCGGATTTGTTTTCTCTCAATCAATTTATGACTTTTGAACAGTGGTATACTACTGTTACATGTATGTAGTGTTATATGTTTTGGAGCAAAATTTGCTTTCCCTTCCGGAGAACCTGCAATCACTCAATTTGTTGATGGGGTAAGTTATGATCAGTCTTATAATTGTTTCTTGTGTTTTGTGTATCTTTGTTTTTCTTTTTATCTTCCCTTATTGTAACATGACAATGTCTGTTTGATTTCGACTTATGAGTTTGGATATTCCTTTGGTGTCTTTTGTCCCTTGTAGTTGTGAAACTTATAGTCCGAGTGACACAGCTAAAATATCTTAGGTCACTAATGTAAGCCGAAGTTGATTATTAACTTTGTTAAATGGCGGAAGTTCAATGTAAAATATAAAGGAACATATTTCACGATTAATAATATGATATAAAAGGAATGTATTGACTAAATACTTAGAAGCACGTTTCGAATTTAATACTATTTGCATGAATACACTAACAAAAGTAAATTGAAAAGTGTCGTGAAAACGATATTGTTTTTAAGCTTTCGTTTCATTGAAGGATGACACGACGTTTAAACGCTTATTGATAATGATCTTTTGGTCTAAAATAATTGACAACAGCCATAGCATTTAATTGTTCCTAGTAGTATGATATAGCTGTTAAAGTGGAATTGTGTACCCGAAGGTAGCTAAGCTGTTATCGCGTTCCCTAAAAATGCACTGAAATAACTCCTCGACTTATAGTATGTATAATTCAACATTACTGCAGCAAACGAAGCACACAAGTTTCGCAAACATGATTTGAATTCTCCCTCATTGTGCTGTTACGAATTTATAGTACTTCTTTATTAAATGATGTGGACAAATAAGACAAAATTCTAATATAAATTTGGTTGCTCGCAGTAGTCTTGCAAACAATTTTTAATAAAATTATTTCCACATCAAAGAAAAGAAAAAAAGATAGTTTCTTTATACTGATGGGGATGAATCAATGGTTTGTAAATTTTTTTGAGTGAAATAAGGGAGATAATTAGCTACTTCCAGTTAAGTTAATGTCACTTTTGGTCTCATATGACAGCATCTTTTACACTGATTCCCAAAAAATATACGGTTTCTATATACTTTTGCCTGTAAAACAGGAGATAATTGGCCACTTCCAGTTTATCAAAAGTCATTTCTAGTCTTAAGGTAAAGTATTTGAATTACAAAATATATGGATTCCAAGTACTTTTTCATAAAAACAGTGCAAAAATGGCTACTTCTGGTTTTCATTTTGCAAGGTCATATGTCATCCAACATTTTGTAAAAGATCATACGGCTTTTTAATGAATCAAGAAATAACCAATTAACCTTACAATTAGACATTTCCGGGGCGCTAACTCGTATAGGATGCAATTGGATTGTTTAAGACAAAATGTAACGTATCTTCATTACAATAAGGCAAACATTTTGCACTTGTTCTTTTATATATATCTTTAAAAGTGTTAGAGACAATTCAAAAATAAGCAAAAGTCCACATTTAGAATTTGACCTTGACCTCATTTTCTTAGTTAGGACATAGGAACCTCTAATAAAAAGGTTCCAGGGTTATACGGTTAAAGGTTTATGAGTTATGATATAACACTCCTATAAAATTTCATCAGATCGCTTCGTTCCAAATTATCCAAAAATTTCTGAGAATGTAACAAACAAGAAGGAAAAAGAAGTTTGACGATATCATTTTTTGTTACGAAGACATTCGATAAACAGTAAAAAGGGAGAAATATCTAAGCGACATATTGCGAAACGAAAATTTCATAACTTGGCGGGATTTTTTAAAAATAATAATCAGAAGAAATAAAATAGGTCTTTCCACAGAAAAGAGGAAAGACCTAAAATGATCTTATATAATTGTTTACAATATTCAAATTGACATTGTCATGCAACAAATTGTACAACACATCAGGCTATGTAAATAAACTCATCATCGATACCGGGATTAAAATTGTGTAATTGAAATGACACATCGTTTTCCATCATTAGAGAAGCAGATTTAATCAACGAATATGGTGAAAAACGAATTTTTTCCACTATAAAATATGATAAGAACGAAATGTATAGTATCACACATGATGCCAAGTAGATTCCATGCCAACCTATTTTTCCCCGAACACCCGATATCACCATTTATTTTTAGTCTGAAACTTATTGGCCATTCAATAGTTTAAGATGGAATGTGGTGAGAACTTTATCATATGCAAAATAGACGAACTAAGCATATTCACCGTGTCAAAAGCAAATTAATGATGACCCGTAATGAATTATAATAGTTGTAAAATTAGTTTAAAAAATATCAACATTTTAAATCATTGATTTCTTAAGTTCTTGTGATTGAACTTTTCTGATACATTAATTTTGTGAAAATTGAAATGATTTATTGCAAAATGACCCCAAAAAACATATTTTCTCTCTTTTGATCAGCATGCAATGAAAAATTTCAATTCTATTTCTGAATGTTATCTGGAAGATTGACCCAATGCTCTCGCGGATTGCAATTTTTAAACTGAGTTACATTCTCCTGAAAACTGATAAAAAAAGAAGATATAAAGACAAACAACAGTATATAAAATACAACATAAAAACCCAGCTGTGATCCAAGGATCTTCGGAAGGGAAGCAGATCCAAAAACACATGTGGTACCCGTCATGTTGATTATGTTATTCCATAACCCATATTGGGGAAAAGGCAATCAATTTAAAATTATAGTACAAACATTTAAAATTGAGTTTATCGCTTCATACATTGATTATATTATTTATAGTTCAATTAAAAGTTTATACACCTATCCAGTTATTTAATTATATGGTATATCGACAGCTGGTACACATGATGATTCTAGCATTGCACGCATGCTTTTAGCCGATGGCGTCTTCAAAAGTGTCCATGAAAGATGTACTTATTAATATTGTGGTCTACAAAAACATGGTAGACTCTTTTGTTGATTATTGGCTTTGAACTAGCTTTCATGATCTGTCGATATACTTAGATTGGTTCCTTGTGTATGTTGTCTTTTTCATTAGCTAAGTTCTTATTAGATGGGTCACAAGCAGATTGAACTCATCCACATTAGAATGAATAAGCCACGAGTCTGCAGTCCAGTAATTATTTTTCGTTTACTTATAAAAGCTTAAATCATGTCATTATTTTTTTTTAATTTGATTCATATCACATGTTTGTTTTCCTCGGAGTATTTAGAGCGTAAAATATGGTAATGATTTTGTCTAATGTTGAAGGCAGAATTGGGACAAATCAAATACAGAAAATACACGACTTAGCAACAAAAACTTTGGGGATAGCTCAGGAGCTCTCTAAAGGTAGGCATTTAGAGTCACAATCAATGAACAGAGGTCGTTTTCCATTTCTTTGTTTTTGCCATTACTTCGAAAGATTCGCTTAAATGTTGATGCATTCAGAACAGGAAATACATGGCCATAAAACCATTTTTTTCCATTGAAATGCATAAACAAGTCAAGACTCGAATATGGCAGCTGCCAAATAGTTCGTTTCTATGTAAGTTGGCGTTTGTTCCGTTGTTTCCCTCTTATAAGTGATGTTTTCTCTAAGTTTAAGTTTGTAACCCGGATTTGTTTCTCTCAATCATTTTATGACTTTTGAACAGCTGTTCACTACTGTTGGCTATCGACAAACATGTTTTCATTCTAAGTGCAAGCTTTTCTCGTTAACTATCACTCCCACATACGTCTGTTTTGTTTACAAAAGGATTTTTTTATGTGCAATCTTTGTTTAGGGTACATTGTTAACCTTAGTCATTAAACCCAAACAAATTCAGCCTTGACAGACATTTCTACTTTAAGTGTCAATGTTTAACTTACTTATGTCAGTTATCATATTCAAATACTTATCAATTGAAATTTTCAAATATATTCGGATGTAATAAATCAAGATGACGCTTTTAAGTGGTGACTTATTACAGTAGCGAAAACTCTGAATCAAGAATTCACAATAAAAAGATAACAAGAGATAGTCGAAACAATAAGTCGAAGAAGAACAGACATTATATATATAGTAGCAAACATTTCATACAAATAAACATTTTATGAATGGCGATATTTTATCTAGTCTATTTTATAAATATATGTATAGCAAGAAGAATGTATCCGTTTTCGTTTAAGAAAAGACAATTCAGGTAACATACGACTGATGGCATTGCATGAGGTCTAAAATGTTTCATCGACAGGATAAGAATGTCCTTATATGGTATACATGCATTACCCACAGTTTGAATACACACCCAGTCAAACTATCACAATCAATATAATTCAAATCAAACAATTTGTTTGGTATTTCAAATTTTGAAGAACAAATTGTTTTCTAACATTTCTTACCGCCAATAGTTCGACTTGAATCATTATGCAGCTCTCATCTAAGAAATAGTATCACTGATGGTGCATTCCAGGTGCGCGGGTCTGGAACATCAGGTATGAAATATAATGAATGATAGCCAAATTAATTTCAATTTATACAATACTATTTAGTGTTAGTTTTATTTTTTTTTACCCCGATTTTGTTTTTGTCCATCGATTTACGAGTTTTGAACAGCGGTATACTACTGTTGCCTTTATTTACCAATGTTCTTTAGGCTGGCTTTACTTAAATAAAAACGTTTTGTTAATGTATCATGATTCCTACGCATACTGATTTTGCATCTTTTATAGATGGCCGTTAGTTGCGTCTTCCTAGTGTATTTAATTATAATCATTTTACCTTTGGTAACTGTTTAATGCCCCTTTCTTTTGTGACAAGACTTAAAACTAAAAGCATTCATGTGATACTTAAACCAGAAAAAAAAAGAAAAACGAATATAGGGGATCGTAGATCACTGTCAGATCCACCGTTGGAAACATAGCACATAGCTTTTTAGTACTGTTCCGACTAACATTCAGTCTCGGATTTTAAGTACCATATACTTAAAAATTGTTTTCAATTACCGGTAAGTCATATTAATCAACACTTGTGATTTAAAGTGTTACAGCTTTATGGCCAAGGTGTGTTGATTGGACACTCCACCATTCACTGTAAATTCCACCGTCTAGCTGTCTCAAACAGACACTTCTAATTTGGTAAGTGATGTGATACTGATTGTAGATTAAGTTTACTTGTTAATATTGACTTATAATAATCGGTAAGTAGTATTTGGTAACACCTTCTATTTGGTTAAACTTGTAAATCAATCACAGTGTTTACTTATGATACTAGAACTATTTAGAATAATTAGTAATAAATAAGATCAGCAGCAGGAACTCAATAACGTTTAAAACGATATTACAACCAGAAGCGCTACTCAAAGTTAACCAAATGAATTCATTAAAATACATAATACTTAGTATAACCGGTTCACGTGTATAACTCGGGTCCCAGGATCAATATGTACTAGTTATACAATGTCATTTATGTCTCTTCTGGAACAAGTCACGGGTGCGACATTAGATTGATGGTTCCGTCTTCGTCGAGGTCAACAATTGTTAAACAATAAGGTCCGATTTGGCATCTGATATCACTACCAGTGATGAATAAAATTCCATGTTGCTCGGGCTATTTTTTCTATGAAGTCTAAATTTTTTCTATGAAGTGTTGAGGACCAGTACATTTTTGTTTGTCTATTCGTTGTCTTTCGTTGTTTGACAAGTTGTTTGTATCTATTCGACTCGTAAGTTTTGAATAAAGAAAAAGGAAATGGGGAATGTGTCAAAGCGACAACAACCCGACCATAGAGCAAACAACAGCCGAAGGCCACCAATTGGTCTTCAATGTAGCGAGAATTCCCGCACCCGTAAGTGTCCTTCATCTAGACCCATAAACATATGTATACTAGAAAAGTGATAATAGACGTCATACTAAACTAAAGAGAAGTCCGAGTCCGATGTCAAAAGATGTAACAAAAGAAAATAAATAAAATGACAATTATACATAAAAACTAACAGACTACTAGCAGTTCACTGACATGCAAGCGCCAGACTTCAATTAAACTGATTGAAAGATTATGACTTCATCATATGAATATCAGGCACAATCCCTCCCGTTAGGGGTTTAGTATCATACTATCATAAAACCTAGAATATAACCAGTGTCATGCCATCAACTGTTTTTTTTTAATTTAGGGTTCCAATGCAAAAACCCTATAAGTGAATCAATATTAACGCCAAAATATGCGATCTTTAATGACCTGACAACAGTATCGTAACCATATCCCTTCTTAATAAGTCTGTTTAAAGGTTTTGTAAGCTTTTGAGGTGAATACTGACATTGTTGTGCTTAGTAAAGAATATTACCATAAAAAATTGGACGTGAAATACCTGAACGTATACGATGTCTGCATGTTGAGTTATATTTACGAATTATTTCCTTATACCGGTGATAAAATTTAGTAAATGTTTTGACCAGTTTGTTATATCGAAAACCCGGGTGTAAACATTTTTCCATAATACACAAATTTCTCTCGCAAAAATCTAATACGTTGTTACATACACGAGCGAATCGTACAAGTTGTGATATATAAACACCATAAGATGGTGACAAGGGAACATCGCCATCTAAAAATGGATAATTTACGATAGGAAATGAAAAATCATATCTTTCATCATAAATTTTTGTATAAAGCTTCTTGTAAATGATATAGATATCAAGATTGAGGAAAGGGCAGTGGTCATTGTTATTATTAGCTTTATTTAAAGTAAGTTCGACAGGATAAATTTCTTTAGTATTCATACTGAAGTCGTCATTATTGAGAGCCAATATATCATCCATATATCTTAAAGTATTGTTAAATTGGTTTATCAAATGTTGTTTCGATGGGTCTTTGCTAATTTAAGTCAGAAATTGTAACTCATAACAATACAAAAACAGTTCCGCAATAAGTGGTGCACAGTTAGTCCCCATTGGAATTCCAATAACTTGACGATATGCGGAATCTCCAAAGCGAACAAAAATGTTATCAACTAAAAAATTAAGCGCATATATAGTATCAAAGTATGTCCAATCGACATAGTTCTTTTATAAATTGCTACTAATAAAGACCTAAAGGAGTTTTGAACATATGAACTCGCATTCTGACTTTTTAAATGCCCAGTTAATTAGGGATGTGAATTTTTCTTAATAAGAATATGGAGTAAAGAGGTATTATATAGGGTAGAAAAATCAAAACTTTGAACAGATTTAAAATCACCAATAT
Source organism: Mytilus trossulus (assembly GCF_036588685.1). Taxonomy (NCBI): domain Eukaryota; kingdom Metazoa; phylum Mollusca; class Bivalvia; order Mytilida; family Mytilidae; genus Mytilus; species Mytilus trossulus. The sequence goes on along the minus strand of NC_086373.1, from coordinate 8,092,980 downwards.
ATGCATGCAATTTATTAATTTTGTTATTGACACTCCAAAAGTAATTAATTCCACTGTTTTCAAAGGCCTTTTTTGAACAATTTATTATTAGGTTTTATATTGTACCAATTGTAATAGTAAGTAAAACAGACAATGTATTAGTGGAACAATGGCTTGAAGATGAAATAAATCTATATTTGTAAGGCTTTTTGTGTAGCTTCGGAAGCCAGTACATAGTTGGGACTTTCATTGTTTTTGGTTCTGTTTGTAAAGAAGTAGCTAAAAGTTTGTGCTTGTTACAGATGTCGGTGAATTCGTGATTTCCTTTCAGAACCTCTACATAAAAATTTACGTCAAACAAAAATGATATTATTAGCAGCTTATCAGCCGGGACAAAAAACAAATTCCCTGGCTAGTTCTTTTAATTTATGTTTGATACGCGAAATATGGTCTTTATGGTTGTTGTTAAGAGTAAAATGTTCTTTAATATGTTGTATTCGAATATCATCTATCTTCATTACTGAATTTTTAGTCACCTTTTTCTCGTTTTACCCATTTCAAACAGTAGGTACGGAGTGAGTCGTGGATGATATTACGACACTCATTCCAATTGATAATTGACGGGGAGACTATATTTAGGTCCTTTCCTGAGGAATGACTTTAACTCTCGGTTGCGAACGATGTTAAGGTAATGACATGGGAAATGGGGCCATAGGTGTATTCGGAATTTCTGCAATTTCTGCAATTACACGACATAGATGTATTTTCAATGATATTTACATCTTTACACAATTGGCTATAATTAAACACATATTTCAGGGTAGATTTCTTTTAAATATTACAAATAAGAGGAAGTTCAGTATTATCAAAATATCCAAGAGTTTGGTCTTTAACAGAATGGTCGTTATAAATACCGGCAATATTTACAAAATAAAAACTTTTATTGACATACTTTATTTTAATAAAATGTTTTTATGATCATCAGAGTGATCAATTTTTGGAAACAGTTTAGAATAACAATATGTCATTATAATTTGCACAATTTCATACTTAGGACTGTAATATGAATTTGTGTTGTATTCCTCTAAAATTTTATACGTCACATAAATTTGTCGTTCAATGTGCATACAATAAAAACTTCCATCCAATGATTGAAAGAACATCACACAGACTTGGGAAACATAATGCCATGTACAATTGTGAGAGCAAAATGAAAATAGAATTTAAACCTAAGGTTTTGACCTCTTTATTTTTTATGCAGACATAATAAGATGAGGTAGGAATAACAATGAAACACCTTTCCATCCAAGTAACAATTTTGAAAAGTTAACCATTATAGCCATTATAGGTCAAAGTACGGTCTTCATCTCGGAGCCTTAACTCACACCGAACAGCAAGTTACAAAGGGCACCAAATATGACAGTGAAAAAAGATTAAAACAGGACTAATCTGAATAAAAAACGGGAAACGAGAAACATTTTTGAACCACATCAGCAAAAAACAACCACTGAACACCAGCGTCCTGATTTAGGACAGGTGCAAACACATACAATGGGGTTATACGTTTTAATATGTACCCACCTTCATCCTTACCTGAAGCTATGGTGTTACTTAACAGCAAAGAAACACATACATACTATAAAATAGCAATTGAAAAAGCTCCAAATTATTTCCCTTTGGTGCAAAAATGCCATTTTTTGGCATTAAATTTGAAATATCTTTTTTTACTCATCGATGACCTATATTTTTTATTATTGTTTTCAAAAAAGCTGTTCATAAACTAAATAATTGTAAAATTTAAGCGATTTCTGTAATTAGGTTATTTTTTTATTTCGATATTAATGTACCTCTATTTCTCCTTTTAGTTCAACAGAAAAAAGGACATTAACAAAAATGTATGCTTCTTCCGGAGGCAGATTATGAGCTTTAATGAACGGTGACCCCATTTTTTTTTATTTCATTTTGCTTTTAAGTATATGATAAAGTTCATTTATAAAAAAACCGTATTAAATTATAATCCTGGTACCTTTGATAACTATTGATTGAGTTGAGCAATTTCAATTTCAATTGCTATTTTATAGTATGTATGTGTTTCTTTGCTGTTAAGTCACACCATAGCTTCAGGTAAGGATGAAGGTGGGTACATATTAAAACGTATAACCCCATTGTATGTGTTTGCACCTGTCCTAAATCAGGACGCTGGTGTTCAGTGGTTGTTTTTTGCTGATGTGGTTCAAAAATGTTTCTCGTTTCCCGTTTTTTATTCAGATTAGTCCTGTTTTAATCTTTTTTCACTGTCATATTTGGTGCCCTTTGTAACTTGCTGTTCGGTGTGAGTTAAGGCTCCGAGATGAAGACCGTACTTTGACCTATAATGGCTATAATGGTTAACTTTTCAAAATTGTTACTTGGATGGAAAGGTGTCTCATTGTTATTCCTACCTCATCTTATTATGTCTGCATAAAAAATAAAGAGGTTAAAACCTTAGGTTTAAATTCTATTTTCATGTTGCTCTCACGATTGTACATGGCATTGTGTTTCCCAAGTCTGTGTGATGTTCTTTCAATCATTGGATGGAAGTTTTTATTTATGGTAGTTAATAGAGGCGAAAGATACCCGAGGAACATTCGAACTCTATTAACTACCACAAATTAAAACTTCCATCCAATGATTGAACGAACATCACACAGAATTCGGAAACATAATGCCATGTACAATCGTGAGAGCAACATGAAAATAGAATTTAAACCCTTAATCCTTAACTGACAACGCCATGACTTAACAAGGAATGGACAAACAACACAACACAAAAAACAATATAAAATACTCCGGACTGACAAACACGAACTTATCAAAATTTAGTTGTGATCGAAGTTGCTATAAAGTTGTTTTCAAATAACTTTTTAAACTAGGTAAAGAAGCTCATTATGATGCAAAATTGAATTAAATATGACAATTTTGAAAATAGATCAATCCCTGAACTCGGAAATGTTAGATAGTGTGAGTGGGACATAGAGTCCTTTGTTTTAAAACGATGTGTCCCGAGGAGAATGATTTGTCAAAAAAATTGTTAAAGGGAAGCAACAACACTCTTAATGAAATAACCTCCTATTGAAAGTCAATGACGTCGATGAAATTGAATTTCATCATTAGATAGAGTTAGATATCGAATATTCAGTCGTATATTGCTTAATTAAAAACAAAATATAAATAATTAAATTTTATATATAAATATGATGCATCTGTGTGTCATCTTTGTTGAAGGTTCATTGTTCAAACCAAAATAGATTTAGCCTCCACTGTGTATTAAGTGTCAATATTTACTTATTTTAGTCGGTTATCATATTCAAATACGTATCAACTGTTATTGAAAATATATCATTAAATAATAAATCAAGATGACGCATTAGACTAATGACGTCACCTAGTAATTCCAGTTTTGAAAGTAAGTAGATATATGTAACAAGTGGCAATCTAAGTCAAGTCGTTTAAGAACAAACAACACCATTGCCTACAGATAATACAGAGACAAACAAGACGCCACGCAACAGAAATCTCACATGACAACAAGGGTTATGCATACAGATCAGATATAAGTAGATAGTATAAAGAAAATATTTACCCCGTGAAAGTAGATGTCAGAGCAAACATTTAGATGATACCCAGTATTATACTATTAAAAATGGACTAATATATAATACATATAATCATGCTGACAAATATTTCGGCTTAATATTAACCCTTCGTCAGTGTCAATATCTTTTTTTTTTACAAATTATGTTTATTATCTTCTTATATAAGTACCGTTGAGCAATGTTTACACTTTTATTTATTCTGATCACGTGATGCGTTTCAAAGTTGGTAAAGTCATTCAAAACGTTAGCCATCATCAGACAAAAAGTTTTGTAGCTGAAAATCATCCACATCATTTGGCATACTAGAACAAATAGCAGTTGATGATGTAGACAGTACTTCCAATGGTGTTGGACTATTGTCGGTATTTGTAAATTTCTTTCAGGGAACATATTTTCCTTTCATAGCTTAGTACGTCAGATGTATGCATTTTTCTCTTCGCTGAATCTATGACTGTACGAAGCATGACATAAGCCAACTTAAGCCCGTTTTATGTCTAAAGTCAATGTCCCCATCTCCAAGGGGTGTGATTCAGGTTCTACGTAACCAGTGATTTGTATAGCATTTTCACAGTTCGCAATCGGTACTTATTACATTTTGGCAATCATGTTACCGAGAGATTTTTCCCTCTGGAACATTATCCAATAGATCATTGGTAGACAAAACAATTAACGCAAGCTTCGGTCTCTGCCAAAAATTAGTATTTATCGGGTTATGTTTTCTTATTTACATTGTAAACATAGAGTCTTTGAATGGCAAATAGCCCTTCCCTAAAATTGACAATTATATGTAAAAAAAAAAAAAGAAAGAAATAAAAAGACATAATAGAAAATAACAGTATTCAAACACAACATAGAAAACTAAGAACTGAGTAACACAAACCCAAGAAAACCGGGGTTGATCTGAAGTGCTCTGAAAGAGAAGCATATTCTGTTCCACATGTGACACCCGTCGTGTTGATAATGATATTCCATAGCTTACAGTGGGGGAAAGGCAATCAACTAAAAATTGTGCGTACTTTGAAAATAGATTTGTATCGCTACTTACATTTATTATTGTATCCATAGTTTAATTACAAGTCTATATTACTATCCAGTTATTAGAGAAAGGGACGAAAGATACCAGAAGGGCAGTCAAACTCATACATCGAAAATAAACTGACAACGAAATTGCTAAAAATAAAAAAACAAGCAGACAAATATTAGTACAGAAGACACAACATAGAAAACTAAAGACTGAGGAACACGAACCCAATCAAAATCTGGGGGTGATCTCATGTGCTCCGGAAGGGTATGTAGACCCTGCTTCACATGTGGCACCCGTCGTGATGTTAATGTTATTACAAATCCGTTAAACAGTTATTAAATGGCATTGTGCTTCGGCTGTTCGAAATTTATTTTTCACCAATGCACGAATGCTTTTAGCTTAGTACGTCCTTAAAATTGTCCATTGGAGATATTACAATGTAAATTGTCGTCTTCAAAAATATGGTTGACTTGTTAGTGTATTATTAGATTTGAACTAGCTTTCACCAACTGTGGTTATTCTTATAATATTAGTACCTTGTGCATGGTGTCTGTTATTTTGAGGTAAGATCTCATCATGTTGGTCAAGAGTAATTTTCAACTGATTTGATATTTCGTTCGGATAAAGTGAATGGTTTTGTAGAGTGTTCGGCTGCTTAACTCGACAACAATAAACTGAATGAAGCCACTAGCCTGCTGTCTAGTGTTGTTTTTGTTTTCGTTCTTATCTATTAGCTTTAATAAAATCAATGGTTTTATACTTTTAATGACTTCACATAATTGTTTTCCTCGGGCCAATTATACCGTAATATATGGTTTGGATTTTGCTCATTATTAAAGGCAGAACGGAAACATACCTATATACAGAAATTAATAATTGAGCAACACAAATCCGACGTGTTTTTTTTGTGTGTGCTCTCTGATGGTAGACATGCAAAGATCAACTATAGCAGCACCTGTTATGTTATGCCATGGTGAGTACAATTCGGTGATGAGTTTCATTTGGTGATGTCATAATCGATAAAATGATGTCGTTTTCCGTTTGTTTGTTTTCTTGCCATAATGTTGACAGATTATCTTGACTATTGATGCTTTTTTTAGAAATATGCCTTTTCCGTTTATTGTTACTCCCACGTACGTAGGTTTTATTAACAACAGGAATGGTTAATGTGTCTTCTTTGTTTAAAGTGTACTGTTAACATTAGTCATTAAACCCAAACAAATTCAGTCTTGGCAGACATTTCTACTTTCAGTGTCAATGTTGAACTTACTTATGTCGGTTATCATATTCAAATACTTTTCAATTGCAATTGCAAATATATTCGGATATAATAAATCAAGATGATGCTTTTATGTGTCGACTTATTACAGTAGCTAAAACACTTAATCAAAAAATTCACAATAAAAAGATAACGAGAGATAATCAAAATCATAAGTCGAAGTAGAACAAACATAATACCATAGAAGCAAACATTTCACGCAAATAAAAATTCAATGACTAGTTATTTCTAACTACATGTAGTCTTTCTTAAATATATATATATATATATATAAATAGCAAGAAGAGACATTCCGAGTTCGATAAATATTACAAAAAAATCAAGGTTACACTACCAAATTGTATAAAATCCGAAAGATGCGATACCGTACACGCCTCTTATTACACATGTATCACCAACACTGCGAATCCACACAGTTTGGTATCTTATAATAATTGTGTACAGTAAATTGTTTAATTGCATAGAAATATAATATTTCCAAAAGAAAGTAACCAAAAGTTAAATAAATTCTATTATTACACTAGTGCAATAAACCTTCAAAATTCATGATCATCAACAACAAAATCTTAGTTTAAACCAATTTTTACTTTCAAATATTATATTGCTATACAATAAAAGGGTTATTGCATGAATGTTGGGGAATATTGTCCCTCTTAGAACTTATATTGCACACGCAAGCTCGTGCCATATAAAATTCTACTCGGGACAATATTCCCCAATATTCATGCAATAACCCTATATTCTTACACTAATCTTACATTATTTCGCACTCATCTGTTTCTAAATAATAGTATCACTACTTGATGATATCAACTTTCAAGAAGTTAACAAATCCCGTAAAGGTACTCCGGTCTGTTCAACAGGTAAGAGCTATACAGAATGATGGTTATCTAGTTTTAAATTTATACAATGCAAAGTTTTCAGTATATTGGAAATTGAAAGAAAAAAATATCCATTTTCTTTTCACTGGCTTGATTTATATACGATGTGTTGTTAAAGTAGAATTATTTCTAATTGTTTGTAGACCGCCATTAGTTTAATTACCGTTTTTTTTATCAAGACTTTAAACAAAAATCCTGCATGTCAAACTGAAACCATAAAAAGAGAGAACACGAATGTAGAGGAACGCAGATTATTGTCAAAACATGATCGCTTTTCAGTCCTGTGTAACATTCAGGTAAGATCCAGTCATTATAGTAATCAATAGTTAGCAAAGGTACCAGGCTTATTATTTATTACGCCAGACGCGCGTTTCGTCTTCACAAGACCCATCACTCTTAGATGTGTAATATCTTTATGACCAAGGTGTGTTTATTTGACATGCCACCATTCCATCGTGTAGCTGTCTCGAACATTCACTTCTAATTTGGAGAGTGCTGTGATACTGATTGTAGATAAAGTTTACTCGTTAATATTGACTTTTAATAATCGGTTAGCAGTATTTGGTAACACCTTACGTTTGGTTAAACCTGTAAATCAATCACAGTATTTACTTATGATACTAGAACTATGTAATAATAAGTAATAAATAAGTTCCTTAGCAGGAAACAAATAACAATAAAAAGGATATTACGAACAGACGCACTATTCCAAAGTTGACCATTTTTTTTTAAAGTAATTACAATGTATGAAAGGTTAACATGTTTTACTCAGGTCCAAGGTTCAATACTGAATAGTTATAAAATGCCATTTATGTCTTTCCTGGAACGCAGTCACGTAGACGAGACTTGAGATATTTTGACTTACATCTAGAAATTGACAATGAGGGTCGGTTGAAAAGAAAACTTTACGACAAAAGAGATGAATTCAGCTTTCCAAACGTGAACTACTGTATACGAGGTATATGTCTTCCAATTGATACAATATTCCCGTGCTTATATTTCCTATCATGGTTTTCTTGATAGAGGGTTGCTGCTTACAAGGAAGCTATTAAATAGTTATCAAAAGTATCAGGATTATAATTTAGTACGCCAGACGCGCGTTTCGTCTACATACGACTCATCAGTGACGCTCATATCAAAATATTCATAAAGCCAAACAAGGACAAAGGTGAAGATCATTGAGGATCAAAAAATTAAACCCAAAGTTCCAAATGGTAAAGTTGAAATCAACCCTTCGTTGGTTTACGGACACCATCACGAGTTGGTTGACCGTTATGGAATAACCGTCCCACAGATTATATCGAATATGTTCCTAACGTCGTAACTACAATCCCCTTCTCTTTCGTGAATGTGACCTACCGAACTAGACTATTTACCGGATTTGTAATAACATGAGCAACATGACAGTTGCCTGTGTCTTCTTTTCCGGTTACTTTTATTGAGTGTTGTCCATATTAATTGTATAGTCTTATTTCAATGGATAAACTTTGCAGTAAGTGTCTAGTCTGTTTTCAAATGTTTTCACTTGAGTAGTTGTTACAAATTATGTGTTCTAGTTATCTGTTCCATGTGTCTCAAAATCGGTGATCAAGCCTCAAATAGCGTCACAAGCTCTTCCTATAAGACAGCCACTAAGTCGGTGTTTATTGCTAAACGGTAGAAGTCTAGATAGGAATTTGTGTAAACCCTAGTCCAGTCTTTGTTTTACCAAAATCAATAACAGTTTTAATGAGACCAATATGCAAGAAGAAAACACCCTTAAACTGAATGTTCTCGGGTAAGCCAGTTGTTTCCCCATTAATTGAACTCTATTGATTGAGGAACGGAAAACGAGATTATAGAAAAATAGAATACGTATGTGGTTTACGACAGCTATTTTGTATAAGACAAATAATTGAACAAGCTATTGTGGGATGTAAAAAACGCAGTCAAATATATATATTAAAAAACCTTTAGTTCAAATCCCCCCGGTCCATCGTCAAATTTACAATCTTAATTTTAAACAACTATAAATAATTTAATAAGGTTATTTTTACGTTTTACTACAAATGAAAGAGGCACATGTCAGTTTGGAAAAAAAGTGAAATCACAAAAATACTGAATTCCGAGAAGAATTCAAAACTGAAAGTCACTAATCAAATGGTAAAATAAAACTCTCAAATACATCAAAAGTGAAATCACAAAAATACTGAACTCCGAGGAAAACCTCAAAAGGAAAGTCCCTAATCAAATGGCTAAATCAAATTTCAAAACACATCAAACAAATAACAATTGTCGTATTCCTGACTTGGTACAGGCATTTTCTTATGTAGAAAATGGCGGATTGAACCTGGTTTTATAACTAGCTAAACCACTCATTTGTATGACAGTCGCATCAAATTCCTTTATATTGACAACTATGTGGGAACAAAACAAACAGATATAATAGAAAATTCATCTTTCACTAAAGATACAAGAATTATTTATTACTTATGGCTTAAAAACCAAAATTTTTTTTTGAATAATTTGCAAGCTATCGTTTTTTCAGTATCATGTTTTTTTAAAGCAAGCTTTTGCTGGACTATATTTAAATTTGCAGATCTCACAATGATTTTGGGGAGCTTGTTTAAAACTACTGTATCGATGCTACTGCTGAAGGAGGTTTCCTCCCGAGGGTTCCATTTCTCTCCATATCGAAATTCTAGGGTCCTCAATCCTTATTCTTTTCACATTGGTACTTTATTTTGACATTGAACCAGCGAATCAACATATTGCGGAATTAAAAGTAGTCTTTTGTATTTCTGTATATCTTGAATAATTAACATGCACATAAAGTAAATACGCGTTATGGAATACATTTATGTTGGTGGCAGTAAAGAAACCATGGAAACACTATTACTAAAAGAAAAAGTTAGATATATGTGTAAGAAATATTCCTATCATTCAAGTCATTATGATATCCGTAATGGTTATGGACAATCTATGACGAAACTTAATTCATTTGATTGCGGCTTGCATCACTTAAATGCATTTTTTCAGTCACTTTTTGTAGATTTCATACGTATCATAGGGACCTGTTGTAATGTTAGTAAATGCTTCTGTGTGTTATCTAAATTTATTGAAGTTGCATGCTTAAAATTCGTTTTTAAATTGATCAAATCAAAAGTTTTAGATTTCACAGACATTTTAATTGTCAATATTTACTTATCTAGTCGGTTATCATATTCAAATACTTATCAGCTGATACTGCAAATTCACAATACAATAATAAATCAAGATGACGCATTAGACTAATGACGTCACGTTGTAAATCATATTTTCAAAAGGTAAATAGTTATATGTACGAAGTGGCAATCGAAGTCATAATTCGTTTACAAGAACATTTATCGTTGCCAACAGGAAATACAGAAACAAACAAGATATATGTTATTTTTTTTTACAATTTGTCAATCTCTGAATGCTTCTTCATTACTTTGTGGTAATTAAAAAAAAAATGGTTCCATCAATGTAAGTCTCGAAACATTTTTTTATGGTACTTTATTAATGAAACTATTACATTTAACAATTAAAACGCCCAGGTAGTGAACTTCCACTGGATTACATAAACTCTCAAACAAGTAAGCAATAATTTATTGCTAATTATTCTTGCCTTGAAATAATCAAATAAAAATTATGTGATTTGTCGTATTTTATAAAAAGTTTTTGTTTATTCATTTTTATGTAATGTTGACCTCAATCTGAACTACTACATTGTCAAACGAATGTCCACTAGTTTAAATAGTTTTGCTGCTGAGATAGGAAAATATCTAAAAGTAATAAGTTACATAATTATGTATCGTTGAAAAGGACAGTCAAAATGGCAAGGTAAGACATTTATAAATATTCAAATAAGTGATATGGAAATTGATGGTGATAGTATTAAGTTCAGCTTTAAGGATTCGCTGTAAAATAGTCACACATAAAAAGAACTGGCTAGTTTTCCTTTTACCTAGATTTCAGTCTTGATCAGACAATATGTTCCCTTTCTGCAGAAGGACACGTTTGTGTAACCAATACAAGTCCGTCGAAATTATATTAGTTTAGCTGATCTGAAATAAGTTAATGCAACAAGAAAAGAAGATACCAGGACAAAACACTGCAGCTCCATTTTGTATTTCTATAATTCATTTAGATGGAATCGTATTCTGTTACGTATATCCAGTTTGGCCATAAAATTGTTTTTCCTTTTTCTAATTTGATTAAATTATCTTTCGATCGACAATTAGTTTGATCAACTTACACTTATTTAAAAGGTGACGCTTATTTCGTTTTCCATAATATATTATATGCAGTTTTTTTTTCTGAATTCTAATTTGCATGGAATCAATTACAAGATTAGAATTTTATCAGATACCTGTAGTCGTAACTAATATATTCTTACGCGTTTATTTACAAACAGTTTGTTGGGCGAAGAGCTCAAATTGATATGGCTACTTATAATTCCAGATTTGAAATTGGAAACCATAAATTAAATGGAACTTATAAATGCAGTAGTATCAAAGAACATGCAAACTGAAAAAAAATAATTTCCAACAAACGAAATTTCCGTAGAAGTCGATTTACCCGTAGACTCTTCCAGGAATTTTGAAGCACCAATACAATTTTTAAAAACAAAAATATTGAGTTTAAATATTTAGGCTGTTGTGTTATTTATCAAATTTAAATCAGCCTCGCACACTGTAGTGTTTTCACAGCAAACCTCACACCAGTATACTCCGTTACAGTTAAAAATATATTTCCTTACTTATCTTTTTTTTGGCAGCCTGTTTCAACTTATGTTAGCTGCTGGAGTACTAGTTGTGTTTGCTACTGCAGTAACAAAAACTTGTAACACACGATGTTACCCCGGCAATGACTGCTTCCCGTCCTTGACAGAAATTGCAATGTTCCAGAATACAATTGATGGATTCGTTGTACTCCCGTCGAACAACACATACACAGATGTTATAAATATGCACAACAAATTATTCACAAGGTAATATTCAAAAACATGTAAAAGTTAACGAAAAAAAAAAGAAAAAAAAGGGCTAACTTAAGAAAAAGAGTAGGAAAATGCCCACGCTGTCATTTGACTTTTAATAAATTTTCAAAACAAAAACAATTTTTTTTTCGTCTACTCTGAAATGTCTCCGTCTCGATTTTGTAATAAAAGGAAACCAATTCATAAAATGCGAGTATTATCGTATTTGCTAATAAACCACTACCGTTGTCCAGACAGGCTTTTTAAAATGTACAGAACTGGTAATTTTTATGTTTTTTAAATAACGAGAAGGATTTTATATCTATCTCTTTGATTCAAACAAAAATATTAAGCATTTATTATTAGTAAAGTTAGTAATTACACTTGGAGAACATATATATTCATCTTTATTTTAGTCATCTGTAATTATTAAATTCAAATCAAACATTTTATGATTTATTGACAATAATTATTGTATATATACATGCATGTGTATCATTGAAATAATAAGAGCTATACATTTACAGGTTTCCAGCAATCGTTGTCATGGTTCTATCAACAGACGACATCAAACAGTCAATGTTGTTTGCCAAGAGATTCAACCTGCACGTGGTCGTGAAGTCGTCTGGTCACGATTACATAGGTCGGTCAAGTTGGTCTGGTAGTATTCAGATAAACTTGGGATATATGAGAAAAATGACAGTACAGTTAGGTTCATCAAGATCTGTGGACGGAGAATTAACAGTTGAAGGTGGAGCAAATTGGCAAGAGATTTACCAAGAAGTATGTATGCATAATATGTCTAGTTAATGAAGACCACCAACGTGCATACAAAACTAATATGCTTTGATAATACTGATTATTGTCATATACTTGTGTGCTATTTCCATGCAAATAAGAAACTTACTTGATCCTGAAGAAAACGACAGTCGGATAAATAGCAATGCATCACTTAATAGACTAGGAAGGTTTTCAGTAAAAGATGTGTCAAAATGTTCAAAAATATAAGACATATTTCTTCTCTCCTCTAATAGTTATATCAATTGTGGTAATAAACAAATTTTTATATAATCATATCTTGCTTTGTTTTGCAGGTGGATAAATACAACAGAGTTATTGTCGGTGGCAGCTCTCAGACAGTGTCCCCTAGTGGATACACACTAGGCGGAGGACATAGCATATTGTCCCGGATGTTGGGATTGGCAGTTGATCAAGTTTTGGAAATGACAGTTAGCTTATTTTTATCTCTTTCTTTAGTACAAAACAAAGCTAAGTTGGAAAATATTACCAAATGCACATAACATTCAACTATTAACAAGAGTGCATTTTATATATTTAAGAATTGTCTCGTGTCCGAAGCAAATGTAACATAAGGGATAACTTCAGGTTCTTTGTTTGGTAGGGATTTTTTTACTTAAACAGATGAAATACATTTTTGTTTCTAGTTCAATCTTTTAACAATATTTTTAAACTCCATAGAAAAAGTAAAATCACAAAAGCACAGAACTCTGAGGAAAATTCAAAACGGGAACTCCTGAATTAAGAGCTTGTCCATGAGAAAACCATGCAATATGCCAAAAATCGTCCGGAAGCTAGTTTCGAAATATAATGTTATGTGACATGTATATGGAAGGATACCATGTAGGGACTCTGTGTAAACCATCAAAAGTGCAAATATTTGATTCTATTTTTAGAAATAAGCAATTCTGTTTTTAGAACACATCCAAGCAATGGCACAAGCATTTTCTTAAGAAAAAATGGTCATTTTTGTAATTGTTTTTTTTGTCATTTTTATAGCAAATGTAGTAATTTTCTTTGACAGAATGCAAGTTAAACATGTTTTCAACTGCAGAAAACGGTTTTTACCGTCAAATGTTATGAATTGGCACCATGCCAACTTTTGAAAAATGATTGGTACAGAGAGGTTGGTGCTGCTTACTGTTTTTAAAAGTTATCAATTTGCAAGATAACACCTGAATTTTGTTTCTGTTGTGCTTTTTATGTTTCATAAGGTTGATATCTTCAGAATCTGTAAGCTTTTGCTTTGCAAATAATTTTTAATGACATTTTGAGCATGTCAAAAATTCTAAAATTTTAACGAAAAAAAAAAGAATTTCAAGCAGAATATACTATTTCATTTTAAACAAGCTCCTCAATTTTAACTCAAAGTTACTAGTATATAGAAAATAATTAAAGAGAAAAATTTTAGAACACAATATTAATTTTTTAACATCAAAATTGAGAAATTCAAGGGTTTTAGATGAATTTAATTATCAAAATATTTGTCCTATCTTAATCCAATATTCATATGCCATAGTTTTCATCAGGACATAACAGTTCTAATTTTAAATATTTATTTGGTACATATATATTTGATTTAATAATTTCAAACTTAACCTTAAATTTCTGGCTGTACAGAAAAATTAAGAAAAAAAATTCATGGTGCCCTAGTAAAAGATTGATTTACCTCCCCTGATTGTACTCTTTAATGTTAACATTGGAGACAAAATGGAACCACATCTTCTGCTATATTATTTCATGGACAATCTGTAATTATGTTATTAATGCATAACAATGCAGTATGAGAAAAAGAATGAAATGCAATGTACATTTGCTTATAAAGCTGAATGTGGACAATCATTGCATTATGCTTCAAATGTCCTGTGTATCCCTATAACCAAATGTGACAAACCCATAAGTACCCATTTACGTAGTCTTGCCGGGTGTAACTCCACGGACTATGAACTACCAAAAGGGCTTTTGATACTGTACAGAAGTGGGATATTTTCAATAGATTATTCGTCATGTGACATTAACATATGCCCGAAACACAGGGATGATTATTGGAGGCGTCAAACAAGGAGGTGCCAGTCACCTACACATCTAGACCAGAGTGTTGCAAAACCAAGCAGAGGCATACCAGCATCAGTATGCAAAGAGCTATGGATGACAAAGAGAATATCTCTGCCAGTTGGTTCAGGTACAAATTTCTAGTATGATTTAAAAGTGTGATAAAACTTCTTTAGATAAAACTTTGTATGGAAAAGGGGAGGGTGTGGTTATACAATGTACATGTACAAAAATGTAAATGCACTTCATGTGAAATACTCAATTTAATTAAATTCTTACAAAACATTAAATGTCATTCATACAAAATATATTTGGGAGATATTCTGAGACAATTTTTTTTTGGGTGGTGGTGGTATTATTTTATTTTATTTCTGGGTTTTTTTTACGGGGGGGGTTGCTATATTTTCTATGCACATGTCAACACAGAGTGGTACAAATGTACATGTTAACAGTTAAGCTTCAATATCACCTCATTGCAGGTGTAAGATAGCCCGAGCACTGGTTAGAGCAGAATAATTTGAAAACTGACTCACAACAACTGTGAATTGATGAATTAAGCCATCAAATAATATTGATAAAAAAAATTGCCAACTGAATCAAAATTTTCCTGTCATAATTAAGTCAGCAATCACAAAGAAGTTTATAAAATGTTACGCACATTTAGCATGATTTGACTTCCACAGGGCACTTTAAGATATATCGAATTTTAACAGAAATAAACAGGAATTTCAAATGCAAAAGAATCTGATAATTTAGTTTTCACCAGTAAGTGCTTACAGTACCATTCCTTTATCATATAAATAGTAAATTACTGTCAATTCAGAAATTATTGCACTGTTTTGTTCAACAATGAGCAAAGCCCATACTGCATAGTTGGCTAATGAGAAAACTAATTGCCTTATTTATTTATTTATTTCATATATACATATATGATATATGTATATATAAAAAGAATGAGGATATGTGGTTTGATTGCCAAAGAGACAATTATCCACTACCATTACATTTATTAAGTGAAGTGGCTTTATCAATAAAAAAAAAACTAATAGAGTATAGTCGGCTGTAAAATTTTAAACAGTAAAAAAGAATGAAAGCAAATGGCCCATATTTACGACATATCAAGTAACGAACAACAAATATGACAGACATGAACCAATCATGTCCAAAAAAAAAAAAGATATAAACAGATTATTAGTAAAATTTCAACAAATAATGAACAATAACCATGCTAACTTAAGTTTTCTTGGAGTGATTTAGGTACTAATTAATATCAGCAATATTTCAGACAAGTGGATTTTTTAAAGTGCAAGCAGGGGACATTGCTACTGTGTTATTTAGCTAATTTGGAAATAAGCATTGGTTTTGCTCCTAAGCCTCCATTTTGCTAAGATATCAATTTATAAAATATTTAAAGAAAAACAATATTTTTTTTTTTAGTTTTTTTATATTTATTTTATTTTATCAAAACACAATACATGATCATGATAATATACAAAAGTATATAAATTATTCTTTACAATGCAGGTTATACAATTACAGATAATTATAATTAAGTTAATTTTAATAATTCTTACAATTACTAATTCTAAAGAACAGTTTGAGTTTTCTGCTGCAAACTAATTTGTCTATGTTTTGTTTTATTTTCTATAGTAAAATTTTGAAGAAGAAAAAAAATGGATAGAGAGAAATAAAAGAAAAAAAATCAAAAGTTTGTCAAAAAAGTAACAAAAAAATATCTAACAAAAGAACAAATACAAGTTTGAAATTTTTAGAAAAAAAAAGAAAAAAAAAAAAAAGAAGAATTGGTCATCTGTGGTTTGCTCTATATATTACTGTCCTTATATGGTTTCTGATTCAAGAAAGGTGGAAAGTAAAGAGCCAGATTTATAGGTTTTCATTAGCAAATTTAAAAATAAAAGTCTCATGTATTTGTGTGAAAAACAATATTCATTTTGCTAAGATTTCAATTTATAAAATATTAAAAGAAAAACAATATTTTTTAGTTATTGACCTGGGACAATGTGCAATGGGGATAACATTGATTCTCTCATTTTAAGGCAAGAATTCTTCACACCAAACAAAAAGCTATAATGGGTCCCAAAATTACCATTCAAACGGGAAAACCAATGGTCTAATCTATATAAAAAACCGAGTAACGAGAAACACTTATAAATTACATAAACAAACGACAACTACTGTACGACAGATTCCTAGCTTAGGACAGTAGGACAGGTGCAAACATTTGCAGCGAGATTAAACTTTTTAATGATACCAAACCTTCTCCCTTTTTCTGAAACAGTAGCATAACATCACAACAAAGAAAACCCCACGATTAAATATCAATTGGAAGGCTTACCTCAATAAAAAAAAGTAAATTAACACACTACGAACAAATAAATTTGATCTGCAATACCTGAATGCACATAGACAGTTAACAAAATTGTAATTCGTATAATGGTATCACGCTTGCAGACACTTAGTTTCTGGACAATAACCTTAGTTTTAGTGAATGGATCTCTATAAAATCTAAACACAAAGTTTGAAACCAAAAAAAAGATGGTTGGTATTGATTTTGGGGGTTACATATATAGTTCTAACAGTTTTAGGAATGAAGGGGATAAAAAGGGGTCCAAATAATGATTTTTCTAGTTATCCAGACAACAACTTTTGTGTAGGTGAATGGATTTTAAGAAATTATACCACAAAGTTCCATAGCAAAAAAGGAAGGTTGGGATTGATTTTCTGGGTATTATGGTCCAAACTGTTTAGGAAATAGTGGCTAAGAAGGGGCCAAAAAGATGAAAAACAATACTTTTATAATGCTTTATATAAATTGCTTATTTCTTGGGCAATTTCAATGGGGTTTTATTCTTGAATGCTTTGATATCTTTATCAAATTGGTCCACATTGAGGTCAAAAGGGTCCAACATTAAATTTTGTTTGAATTCATCAAAAATTAAATTATGGGGGTTCTTTGATATGCCGAATCTTACTGTGTATTCAGATTTTTAATTTTGGGTCTCGTTTTCAAATAAGTTGGTCTACATAATGGTTCAAAGGGTCCAAAGATTTCAAAGTGAACCAACATTCTAAAAAAAACATTATAATTTTTTTTTCAGAATCAGAATGTGACTTTCCACTCAGACATTTTCCCAGACCACAACCTCTGATTGGGAAGAAAAAAACATGGTCCCAAGAGATATTTTCAATGCTGCACGGAATAAAAATGCTTTCCAGAAATTTTCCAGCACCAAATTCACAGCTACAGTTGCCATGTACTAGCCTCTCAAAAAGTTCATCCTCATAGTATACCAAAATTATTACAGAAGCTATCCAGCTGATTGCACAGTATGTTGCACCAGGTCAAGAAAATAATCTTTTGAAGGATGTGTGCAAGAAGTGGATATCATTTAAAGAAGACAAACCTGACACAATGACTGAAGCATTGATTGCATCCTATCAACAGCAGAACAACAGATTAAGTCAGATGCAAATTTTATCCCTATTTGCAAATAAGCATACAAAGGAAAGATTAATGGAACTGGTACCAGAACAGAGTGTTTTTAAAATTGATGCTGCCCGAAGACATGCAACACTAACATTTCCAGGACAATTAATAAATCCACCAAAGGTCTACCGTTCCAGATTGAGCATGCCAAGAGTAATGCATTTCATTGAATTTATTTCTTGCCCCACTTACCATCAGGCTGTTGGTTATGGATCCAAGACCTTAGCATTGTAAACTGAAAACAGTTATACATAAAGGCACTAAGGAGTATAATATTTAACCTGTTAATGGGCCAATGCTACATTAAGGGAAAAACAAAAACTCGTAATAAAATTTTGGGGTCACTTATGTTTTTCATATTAAAAAAATCATACTTTCTGTAGAAGAGGGGCGAGTGATATCAGATAGACATGTAGTTGTTAATTAATGTTATTATTTTTTTTTTTATAAAAAACAGCTTTTTCTGCTTTAGCAAAAACAAGTTAGCTATAAATTTAAGCAAGGAAAAACTAACTATTCATGATTTTTTTTCAAAATATGTTGAAACAAAGGGGTTACTTTATTTCTGAAATATGTTCATTTGTTCTATTTAACCTCCATATGATAAGTTATCTCCCTTTTTGATAGAACTGTTCTAAAATCTGTAAATACATTATCACAATAGGTTTGTATTAGAATCTAAGCATATCAACCTTTTTAAGTTCTATTTAAAATTCAGCAATATTTGATAAAGTACTTTCACAGAAAATAATTTGTTTTTTACAGGCAAAAAATGGTGTTTAGCCACCCCCTCCCCTACCATCTTCAAGCAACCAAACTTCATTTTCTAAAAACTGTGTGTTTATTATTTCTATGTAGTCTGCTTTTTATTAATTTTCATGTAGACCCAATTTTAATATCTAGTAGAATTATTATTTTGCAAAAAGTGTGTCATTTATTTATTTTGCCTTTGCTCAAATTTGTTGCCAACCAATAACACCATGATTTTAATTGTCCATACCCACCAAGATATTTTAAAAGAATTATTTTATTAAATTTAATCTCTTGTATAATCTGAATAAAACCCCACTTTCAGTGTCCATTTTAAATAAGTCACGGTTTGCTTTATTGAATCTGGAATTTTATCAATTTTTCAGGTTTAAAAAAAAAGGGGGGATAGTAGATGGAAATATTTTTTTTAATATTCAAATGCAAAGCAAAACCTGTTATATGGTAGCAAGCAAGACTTGAATTATTGTAAAAAAAGCAAAAAGAAAGAAATAAAAGTGTTATCTTAGTATATACAACCCTTTGAACTTTGGCATTTTTTAGAAAATAGGAAATTTTGAAAATTGCAAAATTTACAGAGTTATCTGCCCTTGGGTAACTTCAATTTTTTTAAATAGCAGATATGGCTATGAAAAGGTCTTTGTATTATGTGTTACAATTGATGCCACTTTTGTTGATGATTTGCTTATAAATATATTAAATATTGTTTCAAAATATGCTTATTTTGTGTATTTTCTATTGGTTTTCATACGAAAATTTCCAAATTACAGGTGGCGCCCCCTACGGCCAAGATATATAAATCAGATCAAAACATTAAATTTATTTACAGTAGTTATGGTAAGGTTTACCTACAAACAATGTTTCATAAAGATTGGCAAATATTGATTCCGGACTATTTTGCATGGTTTTCTCATGGACAGGCTCTTAAATGGAAAAATCAAAAGCTAATACACATCAAACGAATGGACAACAACTGTAGAACATATAGTCCTTGCTTAGTCACTTTCTTGATTAATCGAGTATGACTTTTAAAAGAATTGTAACACGTGAAATCACTAATAATAATATATAGTACATGTTTTAAATTTTCCTTGTAAACATATTAGTATTTTGAAACCTTGATCTAGTCAAGACAGACCATATAATATGTAGGGCATTATTATATTTCCTCTCTATAATTCTTGCATATTAGGGAATACGTTGATATGATCGATCGAGAGGACTTCCGTTAGTTGATCTTGACGTTGTTTATATTTCGATAGAAGACGTTGACCGAACTTTATATAAAACCGACGTTAACAAAATGTATTCTCACTATACGTTAATTGTAAAATTAAATAATAAACACAAAAACATTCGTTTGAATGATAATAAGAGTTTTCTATTTTTTTTTTTTTTTTTTTTTTTTTTTATCAGATATTGAATTTCATGGGGTACATATTTTTGAGTTAACCAACTAATATATTCATGCGCCAGGCCTATTCAGTGACACAAATATGTCAAATATGCAATTTACGTGATAGAGGTTATGTGTAAAATTTATTCCTTTTCTCCAATTTTAAAGATTTATAAGCACAAACATATCATATAAGTCCTTCGGCCATGAAAACATGAAACATGAAAATTAAACAAAAAACTTCAGTATTTTAATTTCTTATATACATATATATATATATTATTATCTGAACAGGTCATTACAGTGAACGGGAGTATAATTAAGTGCACCAATCATACGTCACATATAACTAATGCAGATGAGAGCTTTTCTGTGACTTCAGATAACTCTCTCTTTTGGGCTCTAAGGGGAGGCGGTGGTGGAACATTCGGAATCGTATCATCGTTTACTTTCAAACTTTACAAGGTCAAACATCAATATGTCAAGGTTACGATGTCTTATCCATTATCCATAAATGGAAACTCCTCAGTTGGTCAAGAGGTAATGCAATTTTATTCAAATTTTGTCAAAAGAATGCCTAACGAATGGGGAGGATATTCATTTCTCTCAAATGCACAACAATTCACTAAAACAAACGACTCTGTAGTCGGCACTTTAGGGTTTTTGTATTGCCACTATGGTGGATGGAATGATTCTAGTAGGAAATATATGGATTTATGGAATGATTTCCACCCCGAATGGAGATTAGAATACACTGTTCGGAACATCTCTACCTTCTGGGAAGGCTTTGGAAGCGTTATGACTGACAGTCCATGGAGCAGAGTGTACGTCACTGGGTCGTTTATACAGGAAGCGGGAATAGATACAAATTTTCTAGACTTTATAGTTGATACAATGACACGGCCGATTAATGCCACTAACCCCTTGTATGCCTGTGTTGGAACTCATTTGGGAGGTAAGTTTAATAAGTTTAATCTATTGTGTAGCTTGTTTTTTGACTGAGCGTATTTAAGTTTTATTGTTTAAATAAAGTTACCATTCACGTTCTACTTACGCATAGTTTGAAACCTTTTTCTGTGCAATTTCGCCAGTTAGGAATTGGGAACGGAAAAGATGGGCAGCAAGGCAATCGAGACCAAAGGAAAAAATATATATTGGTTGTTAGGATATGCGTTAACTTTCACATATCCATCCGTCGATATAACTTTGTACAAACGAAATATTAATTCAATATACAGCGCTGATTAAAACGTCGATGTTGTGTAAGATATTGAAACGCTCTTTAAAAAGGAGCGGAAGAACAAAGAAAGCATTCCAAGTAATAAGTGGAAAAAGAAAATGAAAACTCACGGCAAAGTGCATAACATTGAATCTTTGATATTCATATGCCACCAGTTTTCATCAGCTCTCTGGTCTTGAATGTCTTCTTGATTTTCGTTATATGAAATGTTTCCTTGCAGTTAACTCTTTTAATCTATATATGAAAATCAATTCTAGCAATAACAATTTAACAGATATAAACTGGTTCTCTTTATAGGAAAAGTATCTGATTTTAGTGATACCCCGACTCATCCAGGTTTTAGACATGCCAGATTATGCCTTGGGTGCGTTGTGGCAATACCTGACATCAAACGTGAGGACTTCTATATTCAAAAAGGGAAAGAACTCAGTCAACGCCTAATATCGTACGGCAACGGAACATACGTTAACGAAGCTGCAGAATACATGCCTAATTGGCAACAAAACTATTGGGGACCACATTATAGTCGGTTGTTATCGATAAAGAGAGAGGTTGATCCGGATAACATTTTGACATGTCATCATTGTGTCGGTTCTGAACTTTGAAATCGTTTACAAATTTTCCTGTTAATAAAAGAATGAAGTCATCTTATTGTCTTACCAGGTTTAAATTTTACCAGATCATCACTGAAGTGACTTTAATTGTCGCAATGCACTAGGTGTATCATAAAACTGGAACCGTTATTGTCCACGCGTATTTTTTCCTAAATAAGAATAAAAGAGGAAGAAACGACTGCTTACAGAACATGGTATTCTTTTTAAGCAAATTTGAATGCATTAAGTAAATCATATTTAGTTCGCAGGTAATATTGAAGCTACGCTGGTTGTTTAGTGTTAATGTTTAGGAGGCATTTTTATATATTGGCTGTCACTTTTATTAAAAAAAGTGAAGTTTTAACTTTACATAACGATATATCATGACTCTGTCGGGTAAATTCGTTGCAAGTGTTGTATAGTTGAACATATTTAAAACCAATAAGCAAATATTTAAACATTTATAGAAAAAAATATTTTGAAATACTCGCTCTTGACTCTTCGTGATCTTTATGTTAGAAAAGATGAATTAATAGAAATGTTAATCATTTATATAAATGAATTTTAATATCCGAATTGAGTACGGATAAAAAAAAATGAAATTTGTAAAATGTTGTTATTTTTTTTTTAAATACCAACTTGTTTGAAAACAAAATCTTATCATGACCGTTGATAATCAACTTCAAATGTTATGAATCTGCAGACGTAAAAGTAAATGCTTTCTATATTGTTTAAGTTTGTACTTTTAGCTTATCATCACGAGCTTTATATTTCATATGGTCTAGTTATGTCAAAGTAGATAAATTATATAGGAAACATGTAAATTGAATACTTTATAATTAAATACTCCCTAGTAATATATACCAAAGTCTTTTAATTTTTGTTAAGATCCTCAATTGAAAGTTTTATCGGGTCTTAGTACCGGCTTATTTAATATTTGATAGTTTTTATTGATATTCTGAACAAATATAAATTGTATATTAAGACAATACACACTAAGGGTTGATGTTTAGTTTCCTGATGTTTGTGATGTCTTTTGTCTTGCTTTTTAGCAACAAAAAATGTTTGAAACTGCGTTTAAATAAAGTCAATCAATTCACAATTTCTGGTTAGGATCATAAAACAGTATCTGAACCTTCTTTTAATATTGCAAAAATTATAATGACCAACTTAAGTCTAGTATTCAGACCTTTGAAACAATTACAGACATCACGTCTGAACTACTTGAACTTTGAGTATACGAACAAAATTATGTTTTTTTATATTGTGATGTTACGCCAATGTCACTGGTTAGGGGAAGGTTAAGAACACAGTAATCGCAACATTCTGTATGTTATAAATTGGTTTTTTTTAAAAATAGGCCGTCGGTTTTCTAAATTGAATTGTTTCATATTTCTCTTTTCGGGGCCTTTTATAATCGAATATACGATATTGGTTTTTTCACATTGTTTACCTATAATTGCTTACATCCATTTCGTTTGCACTTTGGTAATACGGTGTCTCATTGGTAATCATACCTAATCTCCTTATTCTTATTCAGAAACATAATTTAAAATAGTACTGACAAGTTTTAATGATTGATGTTTTTAAGTTATACTTACTATAGTCGGTTATCATTTGTTTTTAAAAACTAAGCAATCAATGCTATTTATCAGATGGAATTTTAAGGTATACATGCGTCACAATCGAAAACAAACATGGGAATAAAATATGAAGAAAAACCTTATTAATCAATGTTTAAATCAAAACAAACAATATTATAATTTGAATTAACGGAATTGTGAGAACTCAAATTAAAGTAGAACCATATTTGTAGATGATTTGCATACACCACAAAGTCAGGATAACCCTGTAACAATGTAACTAACAAGGACAATCAAGCGAGGGCACTCCAATACAGCAATGATAGGAACACAAACAATAATAAAAACCATTAGTCAACAGGAGTAAAAGGGGTGAAAGGACAATCAAGCGAGGGCATTCCAATACAGCAATGATAGGAACACAAACAATAAAAAAAAAACATTAGTCAACAGGAGTAAAAGGGGTGAAAGGACAATCAAGCGAGGGCACTCCAATACAGCAATGATAGGAACACAAACAATAAAAAAAACATTAGTCAACAGGAGTAAAAGGGGTGAAAGGACAATCAAGCGAGGGCACTCCAATACAGCAATGATAGGAACACAAACAATAATAAAAACCATTAGTCAACAGGAGTAAAAGGGGTGAAAGGACAATCAAGCGAGGGCACTCCAATACAGCAATGATAGGAACACAAACAATAATAAAAACCATTAGTCAACAGGAGTAAAAGGGGTGAAAGGACAATCAAGCGAGGGCACTCCAATACAGCAATGATAGGAACACAAACAATAAAAAAAAACATTAGTCAACAGGAGTAAAAGGGGTGAAAGGACAAGTTAAACTATGTCAAATTAAAGGTTTGGATAACATAAACAGTGCTCTTTCTATAGTTGGTTAATAAACAGTTAACTGATTCATATAAATACATTTATTACAAATAAATTTAAAACAATATTTTGTATGCACATTACGTATTGCAAAATCAATCTATTGCACCAGTGCATGTATAAATAAAAATAACACGATTCCATGGATAACATATAAAAACTATTATGGATACAATGTACCTGAGATCATAAAACAATGTCATTTTAACAAACATAACAGAGACAAACTTTTGTATGATAATTCCGATCCATCTGCAAAATATTCTGCATGTATACATGCTATAAAATGTCGTCCAATGTCTTATCACCCTTAAACTCAATACTTCTGGTTACCATCCCTGTTCAAACAGCTTGTTTGCATAAATAACTGTCCGAGCTTAGTTCATAATTAGCTTTTTTCGGAGACAACTATCAAACAGTTTATTCTTTGTTTCAGGATTGACTTGAGTTTTCCTTCCGATTTCTTAAAGCCTTCTTGTCTATTGTCACAAAACAAAGGCAACACTTCACATTCATCGACCCATTGTACACGATTTTGCACTCGTTTTTCATTTTCATATCCGTGTGAGCATTTTCTATTCCTGTTTACAGTTCTGTTTGCTGAACTGTCTTTCAATCTGTCATCACTGTTGCCTGAGCCGGTCTTCCATGGCATATTGTCAATATATTTAAAATCAATTTCATTCATAACAGTTCTGAACAAGTCCGATCCATAAGGCAAGTAAGCCATCTATAAAAGTCCTTCTTTGGCGACCTGGTTTGCAAATTATCCTTTCATATTATCAGCGCTATCTTTATATACCAGTAAGCATATGGGAACTGTTGGTTTTTATCTTACCAATTGGAAAGTTTCCAGATTTGATCTGTCAATCACTAGAACCAATAAAAGTACACCTTCCTTCTAATGTTTATAATGAGTAATCAGGTAACAGTTTAAATATTTAAATAGTGATTGGTTTCTCACTTCATCAATATTTGGTACTTTAAATGCTAAACGAAAAACATATGAGACAATTGTTTGTGTTGTATCTGATCTCTTAATTACGTCCGTGCAGTACCAAGGGCTTCCGTTATCGTTTGTACAATAAAAGATAGGGGAATATCATATTAAGGACTAAACTCCGTCTAGGAAGTTTTCTTTTGTTGGCCTTCCCATTTTTAGATATGGTTCCCCTATTTATAAGTTTCTATAGTACATTGAATACTGATACAGTCTTCCATCTAGAAATTTATATTTACATACTCTGTCGTAAAATAAAAACTACAGACACAAATAGTTGCTCCATAGATTACCAGATAAAAAAAACCAATGATATACCATTCTTAATGATAGGGAATGATCCAAAACAAATTTTATTGTTTGATTTTTTTCTCCTCTGTGAAGCCTAACAGCTAAACTATAGTAATGTATACGGTTTTCACAATAGAAAAGTCGATATGTATGAAATATGACCCTCCAAATTGTCCGGAGTCTAAACATGCTGTAAAAAATCAACAGAGAAGACGTATACAGTATACTAATAATCAATAAAGTTGTTTGGTCAAAAACCAATAATGGAAGGACAATATAGTACAGTTGATGCTTTATTATTCGAAAAGCCTCGGTTTGTCTTATTTCTGCCAGTGCATTCAGCTTTCCTATTTAATTTTTTTTTTTATAAAATAGTGTCTGAAAATGTTATCTGTATCAGTTTTTGTTAAAGCTTTTTGGAAATAACAGTATTTCTTACACATGAGACGTAACTTCTATGACCTGGCATGTCACAAGTAAAATACGGCAGCGTACGCTTTAATTTATAATAAATTCGAAGGAGCCAAATTGGCAATGGAACATCGCCATCAAGGAAAATACAATTCATATTAGGAAAAGAAAAGAGTAGATACTTTATATCAAATGTTAAGAATTCGCAATTGGTCTATAACAAGAATATGTGTCTAAATCAATTCATGTCCAAAAATGAATTGTTGAAATATATCATCAAGTGGTGTGTCGTTTCGACATGTCAATTTTGGCCATCAACTGTTATTCATTAGAAGTTATTAACCTTTAGATATCTTTATGGATTTTTACTGTATAATACTTGGATGGCTTTGAATTGACTTGTTTCCAAATAAAATATATATAGACCTGTGATATATATCTTTATGGATTTATTATGTAGTTGGATTGCTTTTAATTGATTTATTTCCAAAATTTATCATTTTTATTTTAGTTTTTCCCTTTTTTTATGAACGACCCACATTAAGTTAAATTAAAAAAATCTTAGTCAGATTGAATTCAAAACTCTACTTTTATGTCGTGAATTTGTTTATTCTTAGTTGTATAGATGCATTGGGGAGGTTTGAGATATCACAAAATAATGCCATTTTTGCACCTGTCCAAAGTCAAGAGACTTTTTTTATATTTAGTTTATTCTTATGTTTCGGAGCTTAGAATGACGTCCATTTTCACTGAACTAGTACACAATTTTGCACTGTATGTGCGGGATTTACTATGTTGAAAACCCATTGGTTGCCTTGGGCTACTTTATGCTCTTTGGTCGGGATGTTGTCTCTATGACACATTCCCCATTTCCATTCTCATTTTATTAACAAACAGCTTTTGAACATAGAACAGTCTAACGTTGTTACGGGAGTGTATATGTTACAAATCGTCAAGAAAATGTTGATTATTCTCTTGTTATTTTCTCACTTAAAAGAGACACGAGTCTGATTGATATTTACTTGGTGTCATTTCGGTTAGTGTATGGTATCACTTTATACTCGTAAAGTTAGAACTTTAACAGTCTCCTTGTGGACATTAATCCTCAAGACAAACTGTAGAAATAATCGTACTTCGTACGTAGAGTGGGAACAAATACTTATCTATATATTCTTTTGTAATACTTTAACTAAGCACAAGTTAAACAAAAACATAGAATGCACAAGACTATATCATAAGAAGATTTTTTGTCGGCTCTCGGGCTGATAGCATGACCTAGGGCTGATAAGGGGTCTCATATGAAAAACGCCATGTAATAACCTTTATGGTCCTTGTAACACTTATCAGTTCAAAATTTCAAAAAGTTTAGTTTTTTGGATTTTTAATCAAAGTTTTAAAATATCAAAATTCCATTTTTTCTTTTTTTGTTTATTTTGAAAATTTCCGCAAATTATTAAAAATGTTAAATTATATGACCCTATATACATCTTCATGCCTTATATATCATGTACTGTAGTACGCCGCTAGATTAAAACTGACGTGGAAAGGTAACACATGGCCAGCGAAAGCTCTTTTTTGAGAGCCCAGGTGGTCGTGTGGTCTAGCGGGACGGCTGCAGTGCAGGCGATTTGGTGTCACGATATAACAGTAGCATGGGTTCGAATCCCGGCGAGGGAAGAACCAAAAATTTGCGAAAGCATATTTACAGATCTAACATTGTTGGGTTGATGTTTAGAAGAGTTGTATATATCAAATGCGTTTTGTTTAAATATACTTTTTCACTCTTTTGGTCTTTTGGAAAATGTTGTTTGTGCTGTTTTTAGACCCTTCTACAACGAAATTTGTTTGACATGCACACGTATAAAAATTGCGGTTTTTATCCAACGCAGTCATAGGTTTGAACGTAGTTTTCAATTTAGACTCGTTTATATTTTTTGTTTGGGCATGTATCATATTTTCCCTCCGGTTTATATGATCCGTTCATCCTATATATTGACTCTTAAAATTCAAGAGTTAATCTAAAAATGAGGGTACTTTCTCTAAAAATGAGGGTGCTTTTTATATGGCCTTCCAAATACCGTTTCGATCCCTAACATCACTGAAGAGACATTTATTGTCGAAATCCGGATATGGTGTACTAAAGAAATATTGGCACCGAATGTTTGTGGCACAACATCCTGTCCACAAGTTAACATTTTTTTTTTTCTGTGACGTATTAAATTTATAATAAGATCCATTTTGTTACAACCTGTGATCAATTTTATTTGACAATCGCCAATGGCAGTCAGCAGGGTTAAAGAACATCAGTTGTTCGACCTGTAAGTCAAACGCGTTTTGTTTAAATATACTTTTTCACTCTTTTGGTCTTTTGGAAAATGTTGTTTGTGCTGTTTTTAGACCCTTCTACAACGAAATTTGTTTGACATGCACACGTATAAAAATTGCGGTTTTTATCCAACGCAGTCATAGGTTTGAACGTAGTTTTCAATTTAGACTCGTTTATATTTTTTGTTTGGGCATGTATCATATTTTCCCTCCGGTTTATATGATCCGTTCATCCTATATATTGACTCTTAAAATTCAAGAGTTAATCTAAAAATGAGGGTACTTTCTCTAAAAATGAGGGTGCTTTTTATATGGCCTTCCAAATACCGTTTCGATCCCTAACATCACTGAAGAGACATTTATTGTCGAAATCCGGATATGGTGTACTAAAGAAATATTGGCACCGAATGTTTGTGGCACAACATCCTGTCCACAAGTTAACATTTTTTTTTTTCTGTGACGTATTAAATTTATAATAAGATCCATTTTGTTACAACCTGTGATCAATTTTATTTGACAATCGCCAATGGCAGTCAGCAGGGTTAAAGAACATCAGTTGTTCGACCTGTAAGTCAAATGCGTTTTGTTTAAATATACTTTTTCACTCTTTTGGTCTTTTGGAAAATGTTGTTTGTGCTGTTTTTAGACCCTTCTACAACGAAATTTGTTTGACATGCACACGTATAAAAATTGCGGTTTTTATCCAACGCAGTCATAGGTTTGAACGTAGTTTTCAATTTAGACTCGTTTATATTTTTTGTTTGGGCATGTATCATATTTTCCCTCCGGTTTATATGATCCGTTCATCCTATATATTGACTCTTAAAATTCAAGAGTTAATCTAAAAATGAGGGTACTTTCTCTAAAAATGAGGGTGCTTTTTATATGGCCTTCCAAATACCGTTTCGATCCCTAACATCACTGAAGAGACATTTATTGTCGAAATCCGGATATGGTGTACTAAAGAAATATTGGCACCGAATGTTTGTGGCACAACATCCTGTCCACAAGTTAACATTTTTTTTTTTTCTGTGACGTATTAAATTTATAATAAGATCCATTTTGTTACAACCTGTGATCAATTTTATTTGACAATCGCCAATGGCAGTCAGCAGGGTTAAAGAACATCAGTTGTTCGACCTGTAAGTCAAATGCGTTTTGTTTAAATATACTTTTTCACTCTTTTGGTCTTTTGGAAAATGTTGTTTGTGCTGTTTTTAGACCCTTCTACAACGAAATTTGTTTGACATGCACACGTATAAAAATTGCGGTTTTTATCCAACGCAGTCATAGGTTTGAACGTAGTTTTCAATTTAGACTCGTTTATATTTTTTGTTTGGGCATGTATCATATTTTCCCTCCGGTTTATATGATCCGTTCATCCTATATATTGACTCTTAAAATTCAAGAGTTAATCTAAAAATGAGGGTACTTTCTCTAAAAATGAGGGTGCTTTTTATATGGCCTTCCAAATACCGTTTCGATCCCTAACATCACTGAAGAGACATTTATTGTCGAAATCCGGATATGGTGTACTAAAGAAATATTGGCACCGAATGTTTGTGGCACAACATCCTGTCCACAAGTTAACATTTTTTTTTTCTGTGACGTATTAAATTTATAATAAGATCCATTTTGTTACAACCTGTGATCAATTTTATTTGACAATCGCCAATGGCAGTCAGCAGGGTTAAAGAACATCAGTTGTTCGACCTGTAAGTCAAATGCGTTTTGTTTAAATATACTTTTTCACTCTTTTGGTCTTTTGGAAAATGTTGTTTGTGCTGTTTTTAGACCCTTCTACAACGAAATTTGTTTGACATGCACACGTATAAAAATTGCGGTTTTTATCCAACGCAGTCATAGGTTTGAACGTAGTTTTCAATTTAGACTCGTATATATATATATATATATATATATACAACTCGTCTAAACATCAACCCAACAATGTTAGATCTGTAAATTTGCTTTCGCAAATTTTTGGTTCTTCCCTCGCCGGGATTCGAACCCATGCTACTGTGATATCGTGACACCAAATCGCCTGCACTGCAGCCGTCCCGCTAGACCACACGACCACCTGGGCTCTCAAAAAAAGAGCTTTCGGTGGCCATATGTTACCTTTCCACGTCAGTTTTAATCTAGCGGCGTACTACAGTACATGATATATAAGGCATGAAGATGTTATGGTTACAGATCAGCTAAATTATCTATAGTAAAGGATCCTACAAATTAATGTAAGATACAGTCACAGAAAATAATTATATTCATAAGTACGTCTGAGTCAGTGACAACCCTACAACAGATGTATCCATCGGATCGCCATCAATGATGGTGATACATGGCTGTGTACATAATGTATATGCAACTCGTCTAAACATCAACCCAACAATGTTAGATCTGTAAATTTGCTTTCGCAAATTTTTGGTTCTTCCCTCGCCGGGATTCGAACCCATGCTACTGTGATATCGTGACACCAAATCGCCTGCACTGCAGCCGTCCCGCTAGACCACACGACCACCTGGGCTCTCAAAAAAAGAGCTTTCGGTGGCCATATGTTACCTTTCCACGTCAGTTTTAATCTAGCGGCGTACTACAGTACATGATATATAAGGCATGAAGATGTTATGGTTATATATATATATATGTTTAGTCTAATTTTACATGATTTCAAAACATGAATCATAATAGCAAATTTGAGTTTAATGTAAACAAGAAAAAAGCTTCTACATGAATTGCAATCATAAAATGTGCACTTCTAATATTTATATAATCTATAGAAACCATAAATGGTCTGAGCATAATAGAAGCGAACACAGGGATCCAATGTATTAATGAAGAGTTGGACAAACGTTTAAAAATCAAAATAACAATGGGAAAATTTGTTTTCGCACGATACTAAATATAGCAGTTTATCAATCAATTTTCATTTAGGAAAATATTCCAGGATAACACCTTTTTCGTTGTATAATTACAAGTCCCCTTACAACCCACTACTTGTCCCATCTTTTTCTATTAGTCAGCATTTCTTGAAAATATCTTTTTTATTCCAGGGAATAATCACCCGAGATTTCTGAAAGCCATATAACTAAACGTGACGTAGTTATGTAAAAGTTAATATCCCAGCACGTGTTGTACTGGCATAAATGTGACGTTGCTGTATCAGTCTTCTTCAAGTGCCATGTAATAAAGAAATTAAATATGTATTGCTCTTCAAGAACTAAAAATAACAAACAATGCAGCTAAGTTTGTTTCAATTTTACAGCATTCGACAAATAAGCAAAAAGTGTACTTCCATGACTGACAACACGCTTGCAGTATTCATACGAGTAGTTATCAAGCGTTTAAATATAATACAAAAAATAACACAAGAAAACACTTTCTACATTGCATATATTTGTAGGCGAATACAAGTTATATTGGTATTGAATTTGACTACCCGGCAAAAATAATAGACGACGATTAAGCAGCATACGCATATCAGTTCCCAATAGTACTATACTAATAGTCAGTATTTCGATACTGACATAATTTATAACAAACCTTTCTTATTTTTCCGTTTATAAATTTTGAAATTATAAAAAACCGAAGATTTAAACTCTATCAGGAAAAGTTGACCTTATATTGATTTGCTATTTTTAGGTCCCTTTTGGTCACACAACTCTGCAACTGTTTCGGTTCTTATACATTCTTTCAAGTATTCGTCTTTGATTGTTCCTAATGAAGGTAAATTCAGAAAAGAGCTTCTGTGAAGTAAGCAATAATAGTATCGCTGTGTTGAAGACCCATTGGTGGCTTCTGCTGTTTTCTGCACTTTGGTTGAGTTGTTGTCCCTTTGACACATTCCCCATTTCCACTCTCAATTCTATTATACTATAAACAACTTAAATTATCATGGGATCAGTGTCGCTTTGCATATAAAAAAAAATACAAATTTTAATCTCGAATTTTAACCAAATTTTGCTACTTTTTAATGTCATAATATTCTTGATACTATAAAAACAAATGAAAATAATTAAAATAGCAAAACATAAAACGAATTTGATTGCACAACAATCTATAAAGCCGTCACGTAAAATTGGCACAATGATTTGTCAAATTTTTGTTAAATATCAGTCACGTTCACTCGAGATGATGTTTTTCAATGAGCGGAAGAAAAATCCAGTCCAAATATCCACTACTATCCTACCTTTCATTGTGTTTGCACTGTATAATCCTGACCTTCTCATTTTTCAAGATTATTTACATTTTAAAACCGCCATCTTGGTGCTATGAGGATCCCTGATTTACATAACATTCGTTAATCCCTTAATGATACAATTTCCCGCGCTTTTCGCGTAAAGATGAAGAAAAGCTCAGAGAGACACGAGAAAATAGAGAGCACGTGGAACCCCACGGCAACATTTCCGGTAATAACAATGTCGGATTCCACCATACAAAATAATCTTGGATTATGTGAAGGTCAGGATTATACAGAGCAAACACAATAAAAGGTACTAGGACAGTAGTTGATTTTTTGGAATGATATTTGATTCCACTAAATGAAAAGTGTCATCTTGTTTGTTTAAAAAATTTCAACCAAAAACATTGTGCAAATTTTACGTGACGGCGACTATGAAGCATCAAAATAAAAAAAAATGTATTAAAAAATACAACTAATACCTTCCTAGTTAAAAAAAAAAAAAAAAGCTCATAGATCCATGTTTTGCTTTTTTTGAACGGATGATTCTAAAAGGTATTGACCACAATAAACCGGGCTTTGTTCTACAATTGTAAGCGAAGCGTGTTTATTTCGATCAGATTGATATATTGTGTGCTTCA
This sequence comes from Mytilus trossulus, assembly GCF_036588685.1. Lineage (NCBI taxonomy): Eukaryota > Metazoa > Mollusca > Bivalvia > Mytilida > Mytilidae > Mytilus > Mytilus trossulus. Next base: position 8,059,530 of record NC_086373.1, on the reverse strand, counting down.
TCATTTTAAATAATATATTCAGACATACATGGTTCTTCATTGTACTGTTTCAGTCACCGCATTTTTACACGATGCATGCATTGGTGTATATATTGTGGTTTGTACTTTTATGTGTTTATATGAACATGTACTATCTTTGTACTATTGGCTGATTTATGTCAGAAAATGAACAATAACAGTTTTGCTGTTGTTTGTAAATTCAATTTAAATTTCACTTGATTTAAAACTTCTACAGACTACTTTATATACAAAAAAGCCTTTAATATATCTCCTAATTGAAATTTTTATCAGGTCTAAGTATTCTATTAGTTGATATTTTCTATTCATATGTTGATAAAGGTAATCTTAATATCTGTGGATAACTGTTACAAAGGCTTACAAACTTTCGGGTTATTCAACTGACCGGTTTTTTTTTGTAGATATTCGACTATCGCGCTGGTTTCACGAATATAGTGGGCGGTTGGTTTGAGTTGAATGTTCTTGTTTTTATTTCCATTTTTTTTTTATTTATACACACAAATTCAGTATCATTTAGTAATTAAGAAGAAATCGGACAAACATTTAAAGAAAAGGTAAATTCAATAATCGAAACCAAAAAAGGCTTTTACGATACGAACTTAAATAATAAGATGAGGCTCCGTTTGGGGTAATTGTGTAGTTTAATTTTTGAATTGTTGAATACCAGGGAGTCCGACAAAGTTCTAATTAGGTTTCACCAGTCGCACATCAACTTGGAATGTCTTTCGATTACTCTTCAGAAACCGCTTTTAAAAATGCTTTTTCGATTTTATCAATTATGGATTAACAGACAGTAAATTAAAACCATTAAGAAGACTCGAAGAACCTTTCTGACAGCTTATCACAAGAGAAAGACACATAAGGTAGATACGTATTCCCTTTGATTTCTATGGAAAGGGGAGAGGGGAGAGGGGGCTGGAATGTAAAATATTGTCCTGCAATTTGTTTTAGATGTTATCTCTGTCCTGCCTTTTTCTCCCACTCTATTCGGTCCTGACATTTTTTATTAGGTTATCCTGACCTCTTTTACATAAATTGTCACCCTGCCTATTTTATTGGGTACCTCTCTAATCATAAACAAACTGGTTGCCTGTTTAACTAATAACTATATGGTTTATGTAACAAGTGATCGAGCAGCTTTGCAACTTTGGAATTGTTTTTAATGTTAAAAACACAAGCTGTTAAACGTGTCATGCTAAGCATTAAATTGAGAATGGAAATCAGGAATGTGTTAAAGAGACAACAACCCGACCATAGAACATACAACAGCAGAAGGTCACCAATAGGTCTTCAATGCAGCGAGAAATTCCCGCACATGGAGGCATCCTTCAGCTGGCCCCTAAATAAATATATTTACTAGTTCATTGATAATGAACGCCATACTAAAGTCCAAATGAATTATACACAAGAAACTAAAATTAAATATAATACATGACTAACAAAGGCCAGAGGCTCCTGATTTGGGACAGGCGCAAGAATGCGGCGGGATACGCCACTCGTTATTGAAAACATAGTAATTGCATGTATGACCAATCAGAAAAAAACGCTCATTCGTTACAGCACATCATTTTTAAACTACTGTCTAACTGTGAAGTCATTGTGTTCAGTTGTTTTTTAAGAAACGTTTCAGTAGACTGTTTGTATTCGTTGAAATATTTCCAAATATTGAAATATAGGAAGCAGGAGTCTGGCAGATACGAAAATACCTCACATTTAACATCTCATCACTGTCAAGCTGTTTATCAAATTCAAAATCATGCTGTTCATTATATACGTAGTTCCTAAAAAAAAAAGGTGTGACAATGATATTTGTAGGACGGGCGTACAGATGGACGGATGGATAATGGGATTGCAATATATTGTAAAAAAAAAATGGCTACAATGCAAAAACGCTATATCAGAACTGTTAGACCCCCATGTGAATCATCGCCCAGTAGATCAGTGCTACAATTCTGGCATGACAAACCGCATATCGATTTGTTAAGGAAAAAGACATACTTCCATTGTGCTTAACTTGTATTACTTGTCTGGATTTTGATATTTCTTTAGATCCGCTTCTGTTTTATTAGCTCTCCAACATAACATGTCTACATTCACACTTTCACTTCAAATTTAGATGCAAATTTATGAGGATAAACGTCGTAATAAAACGTGAGGGTTTTCAACCGTATTGAAACGTACAAGTGTCATTAAAATATTTTTATGTAGTTTTCAGTTAAATACTTGCAACATTATTTAAAATTGAATATAGTTACCTGAAAATGTGCACGTACTTCAGATACTTTTCAAGCGTAAAAAAACTGACAAATGTGCACTTTTTTTTGTCACGTCGGCATTTGCGTTTAAATTGGATCGATCGTCTTTTAATTTCATACAAAAATGAGTGAGCGAACAACTGTAAATTATGATTAAGAGAAGACAACGTGTTTGGTTGTACGTTTGTGTTACAAATGTATAAACAGCCAAAAAGTCTACAATGTCAGAGCAAAAATTGCTCTACTGTACATGTGTTCGGTGCATAAATGGGGAGCCACGCCTGGCAGGATTGGTTAAATGTCGTAGTAGGGTGTTTGTCAAGTTATTAAACTGGCGTCACGCCGTGTAATTGAAATTCACATAACATCTCTTCTAGGGGTTCGCAAATAGCATTTGACCATGCAAATTTGTTATTCATCTTTTTTTACTTGCAATTAAAATAAAAACTCAAGCTATCATTTTCTGTGTTCAGTTGACAGTGAAATTGGTGGTCAAAACTGTAATTTGGCATTAAAATTAGAAAAATCATACTTTTTTATCATTGGGAGCATGTGTGACTTCAACTTCCTCAAAAGCTGTCTTGACTAATAACTTTTACCTGAAGCGGGACAGACAGACGGAGGGACGAACGAATGAACGAACTGAGCAATAACATGTTTGGTACAAATAAATCTACTGCATGGATTTTAATTTATCGTGTTGCATTAGATGTCAGTGTTTTATTTTGTGCCTTTTTTATTAATACCTATATATTTTCTCTTACCGCTAAAGTGTCATTTATCCTTATGTCCCTGAACAATTGTTGTCACATTCGGTCAAGGCAGGGGACAAGAGTAGAAGGACATACCGATTGTTTACTTTTGTATTGTCGTAGGGTGAGACGAGAAACATGTTTCAATCCGTTAAATGCATACTCAATGGATATACGTATTTTTTTTCAAAGTTAATGTTTTCGGTAATTGTTTACAATTGCTTAAAAGGGAGGTTTGACGTGCAACAAAACCAGGTTCAACCCACCATTTTTTCCTTTAAAAATGTCCTGTACCAAGTCAGGAATATGGCCATTGTTATATTTAGTTCATTTCTGTTGTGTGTAACATTTTAACCTTGTGTTTCCGTTGTGTCGTTTGTTTTCTCTTACTTTTGAGTGTGAATTCACATTACTATAAGACGTGTCACGGTTCTTATCTATCCCAAATTCATGTATTTGGATTTGATGTTATATTTGAAATTTTCCTAGGATTTTGTCTAATGCTTAGTCCGTTTCTGTGTGTGTTACATTTTAATGTTGTGTCGTTGTTTTCCTCTTATACATGTATTTAATGCGTTTCTCACAGTTTAAGTTTGTTACCCCGATCTTGTTTTTTTGTCCATGGATTTAAGAGTTTTGAACAGCGGTATACTACTGTTGCCTTTATTTACCATTTCACAGTGGTATAATACTTTTACTTTAATTATTCATCCCTTATTTTTATTGAACTTTGTATTTACATTGTATCATAGATCAGATTTTTTCGTTCAGTTTACATGTATGTTCATTTGTGTTACTACTTTTTTTTTTATTGAGTTGAGTAAGCCATTCCAATTGATATTTTATCGTGTGTTTTTCTATGTTGTGATGTTACACTATTGTTTCAGATAAGGGAACAGGTTTGGTACCATTAAAACGTTTCATACCGCTGCAATTCTTTGCACCTGTCCTAAGTCAGAAATCTGATGTTCAGTAATCGTCGTTTGTTGATTTGGTTCATAAATGTTTCTCGTTTTTTTATATAGTTTAGACCGTTGTTTTCCCGTTTAAATAGTTTTACTATATTTTGGGACCCTTTATAACTTGCTGATAAATTCGGTGTGAGCCAAGGCTCGTGTTGAAGACCGTACATTGACCTAAAATGGTTTACTTTTATAAATTGTGACTTGGAAGGAGAGTTGCTTCATACTACATCTTCCTTTATTTATATATGACAATTCAAGTAACTCGACGGGTGTCACATGATGAGCAGGAACTCAACATCTCACCCTCGGCTACCGGTTTGGTTCATGTTGCTTAATCTTTAATCTTTGCATAGTGTTTTTGTTTTGTTTTTGTATCTTCGTAGTTTGATTGCCCCATTGGTTTCTTCACTCACTGTTCGCAGTACTGTGCCTATTTTTTCTATTTGATTTACATATAAGTGGAGAGAGTCGTGTATCACTACACTGTAAAAGTAATTGCCCGAATGAAAACTTGTAGATGATCAGTGGGTGTGTAGTTCCTCAAATTCTAGCAATTTTGGTCTTACATGAATTCCATGGTTATTATGTCTAATTTTATTATATTTTCTAACTTTCTTATTATGAAATTTTACTCGGTTCGGACATCTTACTAAAGAAAGCTGGGATAAATAATATTAGGAAGAGTAATAGTCATAATAATGCATGTACACTTGAGTTCGATTTGATACCATTCAAATTCAATATCCCATAGAGCTAATCGAATGTTGACTATTAGCTTTGATCTACGATGTAAAATGTAGTAACAGAAAAAAGTAATCCCTGTAACGGATTAAACTTTAAGAGTGTCTGCAATCATGAATACTGGGTGTACGATGACTTTTATACAATTAATTCATTTAGAAATGTTGCGAGAGTGTTGTTACTTTATAAACATATTGAAATGATCGTGCTGGTGAACTGAGCAATAGTAATTGATTATATAATCTTACTGTTACACCCCAATTTTAAGACAGATTTCAAACTCTAAATAACATTGCACATCGTATTTATTGCAAAATAATATCATACAAAAGGGTAAAACATGTATAATCATATTTAAAAATAATAAAATATTGCACCTCATTAACCATTCATATTTGACATACTCATTTTCAAACCCTGAGATTAGAAACATGCTTGCATGTTCATAGCACAATCTATAAAGTTGATATCAATCAAAAGACAAGTTCAATCGTTTTCCTCAACTCCTTTAAGTACGATTTTCAAGTCCCAAATATAAAGTTTGAATATGTCACTTATTGAAACTCTGTTCCAAAGTCCAGAATGTTCCAACTATTCCGATACAACGATGAGACAGTTGGCTCGATATTTTAAGATAGGCCTAGGTTTTAGTCGTAAGTCCTTTTTTGAAGAATTTCTGTTTTCAGAAGCCAGAGGTACATCTCCACATTCGTCTATCCATTGGACACGAGTTCTTACTCTCTTTTCATTGTCCAGTTTATATGAATATTTCTTGTTTCTATGTAAACGTGTTTTCTCCTTTTGAAATGAATTAATATGTAAGCCATCATCACTGTCTTCGGAATCATTTTTCAAAGAACTATTTTCTCCAATTTTACCTAGTGATGTTTTCCATATATCCGATCCCAATGTCAAATGATCCATATGCAACTGTGGTTAATAGTTCGTTTAGATAAAGTGCGACTAAATAATTGTTGGTAGAGACAACTATATTTTCAAGTGAAAGTCAATGTATAAAATGCAATACAAGATATCGTTATAAGGGAATGTCCTTAAATGTCTTCCCAACATGCAACTCGATTGTTTATCTACGTTTAAATACCCGTCTGCTGGAACCAAGCCAGAGTAATCCGTCAGTCAAGTTGCCCATAAACCCTCTCAGGTGTACTTACGAAACGCCTTTTATACAATTGAATGATCATAGACCGAGAATCATCTACTAATTTGAAAGGGAGTGTCTATTTCTGAACAAAGAATTGCTACTATTTGTAATTACGTGATAGGTTACATATATAATAGGCGATAGTTAAATGAAAAACCGGAAACTCGAATCAAATATTTAGAAAATTCAAATAGGAGTTTTGTAAAGAACTGTATTACCATATTGAATTTGTTCAACAATTGAATGTCGTCACTGCATATAAAGCTACACGTAGAATTAATTTTGTGCACATGTCTATGTCGTCACTGCATAGAAGATGCACGTAAATAGATTTCTGTGCACAAGTTTATTCAAATTCAAATTCAAATATTTATTGCCATATAAACTTTAAACATTAAGTTTGTGACATATAAAATAATAAACAATATAACTATATTTCACATATATTTATTATTAGTAACAAATTGATGAAGCATTTTATAAAGTTAGATCCGGGTAATTGCAATATATTATATATGTAAACAAGGGTTTAAAAGACGTGCTATCAAGGGCAATCATAAATCGAACAAGCAACAACAGCGCCATATATCACAAAGAGCGGGTCTTCGTTCGACGAAAATGCCATCAATGCTATAAAAATTGTGTGAAACAAAGATATTTTTATAAAAAAAATGGAGCCTTCTGAGTCCGCTATTTTTCAATTTTATCGGGATGTTGATCTGCAATTCGAAAACAAGTAGTAGAAAGTACCGTAGGCATTAATATTGTGACCAAATGTTTCTTTTTAGATTTTCTAGCTTACACATTAGTTAGTAAATTTTTTTGAATAAACTCATCATAGTTTCCAGTTTTATAAATGTCTACTCTAGATGCGCGTGCATCCGATCTACCAAAGGCTCATCGGTGCCTCTCAATTAAAAAGTTTTAAAAAGGCCAAAGATGAAGACCACATTTTAATTAGAACTCTTTGTCAATAAACGGTTTGATTCGTTTTTAAATACTTCCAATTTTTTATTTCCTTTTATCAAATCGTTACATTTATAATTTCATTTAACATGGATGAAAGTGAATATTACAAATAAAAATGTTATCTGTTTTTTCTAACGGGATAGAGATTGTGTTATATTACAAGTGTGGACACAGATGAGTGTGGATAGTATGTTTGGATGTTTGACAGTGTCTTATGACAAAAGGAGTTCTATGTTTTTCCTATATGGTGTTATTTTTTGTGTGTTATTTTTTGTCTATCTGATGAGTTAAGCCTTTTTCAACTAATTTTTATAGTTCGTTCTTATGTTGTACTGTTATACCACTGTCCCAGGTGAGGGGGAGGGTTGGGATCCCGCTAACATGATTAACCCCGCCACATTATTTATGTATGTGCCTGTCTCAAGTCAGGAGCCTGTAATTCAGTGGTTGGTTTGTTTATGTGTTACATATTTGTTTTTCGTTCATTTTTTTATTTTGATTTGTTATCAAATAATACAAAAATAATGCATGAACCGTTGAAGAAGAAATTATTTCATCAAACAGATGCGATTTTCACTTTCGTCGGGTTGACATTTCTGTCATCGGAGATAGTATTGAGATAAATGGGGATAACACGGACCGTCAAAAAGGTCTAAAGAAGCACATCAGTAGAACCTTAACATTAGTAAGTAATACTTACCAAAATTTCTCTAATTGATAAACTATATAACTGAAATTGCACAAAAATAACGGTACATAATTTTGTTGATGGTGATGATGCTGGTTAAATTGGCGCGAAAAAAATATTCTTACTCCTATTGCTTTACGTAAAAAAAATGTATAGAATTGAATTCGACTACAGTTCAGCATAAAAAAACGTGAATATGCAAAAGCCTGGTAATATGTTAATGATAAAGTGTGTATAAAATTTCGTAAACGAAGTTACCCGTATACTTCACCAAGAATTACATTTGACCGCAAAGATCTTTATGTGTGATTCGGTTTATGTAACATCGTAGAACTCAGGGTCAAAGTACAACATATGCTTATATTAACGTAATTTTTTGCGTTGCTTTTAAATCATTGAGGTCACGTGATTGAGGCCATCTATTTTTATTGCGGGTTCCACATATTTAAATCGGAATTATAGAAAAAATGGAATGTTGTGAGCAGAATCAAAACAGAAATGATGAACACTGCAACATTTCCAGCCGAAAATATAAATAGGATGGAGGATCTGTGTATTCACACAATTTGTAAAACTCTCCTCATTCCTGTGAAGCGTGTGCTTTAAATCGAGGCTTATTATGCTAATCATCGACGCCACAGTACTTCAACCAATCAGACAATTTTTATTTGGGGCATTAGAGTCAGATTTTGGAATATTTTAATCGAAATTATAGAAAAATGGAATGTTGTTAGTACATATAAAATAGAAAATGATGAATACTTTAAGCTAAAGATAATTTGGATTGGGGTTCTGTGTATTCACATCATTTGCACAACTCTCCTAACTGATGCCATATTTTGGAATTTCCGTGACCTAAATGGTTCGCGAAAATTAATATTTTTATATATAGTATAGTAACAAATGATGTAAAAACTATGAAAAATGCCATTGAAAAGACCAGTGATTTTGAATTTAAAAACAACACGGATTTATGTTATTTTTCATCCTGTTTTGGTCAATCTTTAGTTTTATTTTTATAAAATTAGATGTTCATAACTTTTTTAACTTTCTGAGAGAGAAAAAAATACCTTACTCTATTTATCAGGTTTAATTTTTCAATCTTGCTTGCCGCAACAAATTTATATTTATACATTAAATTGATAGTAAGGTGTAGGGCTATCGGGAATAGTATATGAATGAATGAATCTTTATTGTGAAAGCATAAAAATGCTGTGGTATAAAATTAACCACATATATTACATAATATAGATAGGAATAATTATTAAACAAATGTAACATAATAATAAGAATATACATAAGCACATACAATGAAAGGTTAAGAAGATTAACAGATGACAAACAGAAATAACAAAAGATCCATAGAGTAATCAGTGTCCATTGCAGGGGATCAAAATAATTGTAAATTAGTGTCTTAGCTGTCAGAGGAAACGTTATTAAATATAAAGAGTTATAAAATCCACCCTTGTCCAAGATTATGACAATTAATCCGCCGGTAAAACGCGTAAATGTCAAGATTAACGACAAAGTCGGGGTCAATAATCAAATATGAAATGAAATATATACTAGATATGAAAATAGAGTAAAAAAATGAAACAATAAAATTATTTTCACCAATACGTCCGAAACGTTCGACCCTAACGTTAATATTATATGGCATGCCAGGTTAAATTATTACTAGTCGGTATGCTTCTGCTTTGCGTGTATCCACAAGAAACTAGAATATCACAGCGAAAATATACTACATGATCGTTATCCTATATTCATTTATGAATATTTTTCAAATGAAAATTCGACTTTCAAGTTGTTGCTAACATAAATTTAAGATAAAAGATTGAAATATTAATATCAATTTCTAAAAATTTTTCCAATATGTGACAGAACAGAGAAGTGTCCTTTTTGTACATTTTTCAGGCTTCAAATTATTACATTTTGCTTTTACCAAATTAATGTTATTGACAAAAAAAAATCAACTTAACGTTGTAAATGGGGTAAACATCCAAACACATGCATCAACACAACAACACATGCTTCATAATTCATTTCAAGACTCCACCGTTGGGTATCTAATGAATGAAAAGCGTCATAATTCATTTCAAGACTCCACCGTTGGGTATCTAATGAGTGAAAAGAGTCGTAATTCATTTCAAGACTCCACCGTTGGGTATCTAATGAGTGAAAGACTCCACCGTTGGGTATCTAATTCATTTCAAGACTCCACCGTTGGGTATCTAATTCATTTCAAGACTCCACCGTTGGGTATCTAATGAGTGAAAGACTCCACCGTTGGGTATCTAATGAGTGAAAGACTCCACCGTTGGGTATCTAATGAGTGAAAGACTCCACCGTTGGGTATCTAATAAGTGAAAGACTCCACCGTTGGGTATCTAATGAGTGAAAGACTCCACCGTTGGGTAACTAATGAGTGAAAAGCGTCACATCTAATGTCTAGACCTAAGTTAAAAAAAAACGCATGTCGCTAAATTCTAAGAACCATCTTCTTCTTAAAAAACAATGTTGATTGTTTGGTGGGCTAGTAAATTGTACTGAGCTGTAATATTTTGTGGTTTGGTTTTTCTTCTTCTTTTCGTTGATATAGATATAGGAAGATGTGGTGTGAGTGCCAATGAGACAACTCTCCATCCAATTAACAATTTAATAGGTAAACCATTATAGGTTAAAGTACGGCCTTCAACACGGAGCCTTGGCTCACACCGAACAACAAGCTATAAAGGGCCCCAAAATTACTAGTGTAAAACCATTCAAACGGGAACACCAACGGTCTATGTCTGGTTTGTAGTTGATGCGTTAACTCTACATATGGCAGTCTATTAATGCTCTCAGACTTTTTATGTTTAACTATGTGATGTATTATAATTTTAATCAACTCTTGTTTTATCCACTTTTAAGGCTAATATCGTCTAAAATAGCCATGTTTGCTTACATTACAGAATAACAGATTTGTTTGATTATCCTTACTAAGCTGTTTGTCTTTTTAAAAGGACAATGCCGAATTTCTATTAAGTTGGAATTGTTAGTGGGACAATGTCAAATTTTTACACTTTGCATTTCTAGTCATTTTGGAATTTTAGATAACCTTGAAAAATGGCTGGTAGACTGTATAGAAATTGTTTTCCGACATGAAAAATATACTTTATTATTTATTTAAATTCAGGACAATGGCATCTTTCTACAGTAAATGAATACAAATCATCATTTGTAAACCCATACGAATAAGGAAAACTTTTGTTATTATCTCTAATTAAATGAAATTCAACAAGCAACCTCCTTGTAAAGATAGTTATAGTTTTTATTTATTTATTATAAATATGTTCGGGGTAGTGGTTTAAGAATCAATATGCCAACGATACTATAAGCTTAAAAACACATGTATTTTAAAAAGTAACAAATTTACTTGACACCAAGGCAGTTTCAAAAACCGATTCAAAAATTATTTGGTGTCGATCCTAAGAAAATTTCACATTGACGAGTCCGTATGTTGACCTCTGGATATTTTATTAATATTATCTGAACTGATGGGAGGCGGTCTCCTGAAGTTTTACCCTAATCTATTTTTATCATATCAACCCTTGCAATAACTTAAAAATATCTGTCATTTTCCCTAGTACACTTATAAATAAAAGGAAATGTCGTGTAATCATCAAAGAGACAGCAACCAAACGACAACAAAATGAATAAATTGAGATGTAGTGTGATCATCAAAGAGACGGCAAACAAACGACAACAAAATGAATAAAATGAGATGTAGTGTGATCATCATGCAAAGAGACGGCAAACAAACGACAACAAAATGAATAAAATGAGATGTAGTGTAATCATCAAAGTGACAGCAAACAAACGACAACAAAATGAATAAATTGAATTGTGGTCTATTCGTCAAAGAGGCAGCAACCAAACGACAAAAATGACTATCTTACGTTTAACATATCCTCCAACAACGAACAAGGGACTATGCATTCAATATGAAACCAAAGGGCTGCCTGGGTGTATAAATATGGTTATTCTTCAAGCTGGCCGATTGACACCCTCGCCAAAGTGAAGCATCGGGTTTATTTGTGAGGGATCTACTGGTTAGAACTGGGAAATCGCATTCCTCAATTTATATACACATATATGTATATGACCATTAAAATGAAGTGTACATACTGTTTCCTCTGGGTTTTGGGAAATCATGTCAATTAATAATTGTGGGAGACAAATAACTAGTTATGAAGAATAAAAAGCAGCTTAAATATAAATATAAAAAATACATTTTATTATTCATATGAATAAATACATAAGATTTTGCTACATAACAGGAACAAAAAATATAATAAAAATTGCACACTTGGTAATACCTGAGATCAATGATAATTTGTATAACTACATCAAACTTCCTCAGCATTAACTAATATTTGATTGATAAGTATTTAGTTCTTTAAAGTCCAGTGGCAAGTATTAAACTGATTTAAAGCAGTCAGCACACGAACAGTTCACTATGAATGAAACGTTCTATTCATATTAACTAGGTTTTTACCTAATAATCAACGTTAATGTTACAAAGCACCATTATATTGACAGTGTTCAGATTTATTTGTCTTCGTCGTCGGATCATGATGCTACTATTGCGACTACAAACAACCTGGAGAGTGTCTGTTTTGTGGGACCATAACACTGTAATAGCCATTAAAAATCCTGATGCGAGTGTCTATGTCTTCCTCAGACCATGATATTTCACTTAACACTACTTCATGCGAGTGTCTATATCTTTGGTTGTTCCTCATATAAGAATTGATGTCCAGTTTTGATTCATTCTGATACAATAATAAAACAGTTTGCTTTATGCTTCAAAATCGGTTTAGGTTCTGCGTTTGATTTCCCAAAAGATGGTCGTCTGCTTTCTGATGCTAAAGGTAACTTTTCACACTCATCGATCCATTGAACGCTTCTCCGCCTTTTGCCTTCGCTTTTATAAGGATGATTTTTATTTGTCTCTGGTAAAGAATGTCTTCTTTGACTGAAGTTTTCGTCTGAGCTGTCGTCACTGTCTCCGGAAGCTTTCCACGTCATACTATCAGTATCAATATATTTACTGTCTATTTCTCCGAGAACTGTCTTGAATATATCTGATGCAAAGGATAATGTCGTCATCTTCAATAAAGTTTTGCTGGTATGTTTTTTATGTTTAAATTCGAGGTCTTATCTCTTCTGTTAAATTTATGAAACTGAGAATATTTTAAATCCCACGTCCTTAAATGTACTGACACACATGATATTATTTGTTTACTTTTTTAAATCCCACCTGCTGGAAATAATCCAAATCCATAATTCTTCCGTCAATCACTTTATGAAAGTCATTTATAAGTACTTTGCGGAACGTCCTCTTATTGAAATGGCACTAAAGTTATTGATTTTGTGTCTATTTGAAATCAAATTGAGCATTAATAATTCAGGAGTGTCTATTTCTGATGAAATATTATACGATTATGGAAGTAACAAATATTACATTTCAAACTGTGTGTATTTCTGATGAAATATAGGATTGTATAAGATATAATACTGTAATTCGTAACTCCTATGTCTAATTGTATCAATTTAAACAAAGTGTCTCATAATTCAAACTTAATTTCTGGGGATTTTATATAAGAAATGATAAAGGTTATTGTGTACCAATTTATGATATAAGATCATTATGCGCACTTGAAAAATGCCACAATACTGAAAGCATTTACACAGTTCTTTTATTGTATTTCTCAATCTAAATGAATGATTGACAGATATTTGGTGTTTAACACCACTGTCAGAATTATTGACCATATTGGCCAGTTTTTTATCGGTAAAGAAAACCGGAAAAAAGGGAAAAAACAACTTGCAATTCTATTCCATTTAGATTGGAGTCAAACGCAACTGCAACGTGCTGGGTTCGGGCTTAATAACTTGACCGACTAGCTATAGTGATACAGTAGAGAAATTAACAAAGAACATTTATTCTGAATGAAACGGTATATAAAATTGAGAATGGAAATGGGGAATCTGTCAAAGAGACAACAACCCGGCCATAGAACAACAGAAGGTCACCAACAGGTCTTCAATGCAGAGAGGAATTCCCGCACCCGGAGGCGTCAGCTGACCCCTAAACAAATATATATATACTAGTTCAGTGACAATGAACGCCATACTAAACTTCAAATTGTACACAAGAAACTAAAATAAAAAATAATACAAGACTAACAAAGGCCAGAGACTCCTGACTTGGGACAGGCGAAAAAATGCGGGGGGGGGGGGGGGGGGGTAAACATGTTTATGAGATATCAAACCTCCCCTATACCTCTAGCCAATTTAGAAAAGTAAACGCATTAAAATACGCACACTAAAAGTCAGAGTGCATATGTTCATGTTAATGTTAAATATATGTTAATGTTAAATATATATGTTAATGTTAAATATATATGTTAATGTTAAATATATGTTAATGTTAATGTTAAATATATGTTAATGTTAAATATATATGTTAATGTTAAATATATATGTTAATGTTAAATATATATTCTTATTGACTATCATCCCTACACACAGGAAATTCTGATGTCTATTTTGATTATTTTTCAAGAAATGTATCATATCGAATCTGCCATCACGGTTTTGCCCTTTTCTTTATGCAATGGTTTTGTCTGTTCTTTTCCGATTTCGTATTTTAATTGTCGTTCGATATCTTTTATTTTGAACGGCATAGATACTGCTTTATAGATGGCGTTAACTTGCTGGTCTTGACACACAATACAGTTTTAAACATATACTAGTAAGTATCACATTCATGTTTTAACAGTTCTTTGTAGGGGGTCTGACACCTAATTGTTATTAATTCTGTTTTAAAAGATAACAATACAAATGACATAAATTGTAATCAGATCTCGTTTTGAAGCTAAATTTGTATTTTTTTGTCATCGTTTGTTTATGAAGTTTTGAAGAACAAACTTTCTTGTCATTCTGGTTCAAATACAATTGATTAGTATTAGTTTAAGATACATGTATGTGAAAGCAGGACCCGAACATTAAATATTCTTTGGAAAATTTATTATAACTTTTTAACTAATTGTTTTCTGTATTTTGTGTTGCAAAGCATTCATTTTCTGCGATTGTCATACAAGTGAGAGATTAAGTTAGCTTTAAAAGCAGGTTTTAACCACCATTTTATAAATAAGGAAATGTCTGTACCAAGTCAGGAATATGACAGTTGTTATCCATTCGTTTGATTTATTTGAGCTTTGGATATTGCTTTTTGATTACGGACTTTCCGTTTCAGAATTTCCTCGAAGTTCATTTTTTTCTTTTTCTTACAAGGATATTCATCCCAACATAGATTTTGGAACTGAAAATGCGTCTGAATGTATGACATAACAAGAAGCTTTGTACGTTGATTCAAAGATCAGTGTCTAAACCTTCACACATGTACATCAGACAGTATATTGTTTGCCACCAAGAAGGAAGTCGAAAAGCTGAGGTTCAAATTAACTGTAATATCAGATGTAGTTCAAGTCGGCTATAGATTTAACTCTTTAGCTTAAGTATGTAATACTAGTTTATCAAGATAAATATTAATTATGTCTGACAGATAAGTTTTCTCCTTTAGAGGACAAAGTACGAATGGATGTTAATCGTGATAATTCATCTAAAGCTTTTTCATTCGAAAGAAACTAAGACTTAGAATTCCTATCAGATATTTAAATGACCAGGAAGAACAATTTAACTTTTGTCTAAATATTAATTTGTTATGACAATTTATCCCTTTCGATTTTCATCAAATTCTTGTCTGTACTAATGTTTACGTTATTTATTTAGACCAGTACTTTATAAACTACGACACTTGACAGCTGGTTCCATTATTACACTTTTATATATACTGAAACCCCATGCTGTATAAACTATTAATATATGGACGGTGTAAATCTTGAATAATTTGAAGACTCATGGGCAAAAGTTGAACTGTAAAGGTTGATAAAAGAATTGAAATGAGAGGCTGGTATCTACATTATTCTTAGATACTCGAAATTGCATGGATGTTTTATTCATGGCACAATTTTTTAATTTTTTTTTAAACCCGTTTTTGAAAGTAAGAGGCGAAATATACCAAAAGGATAATCAAACTCACCATTTGAAAACGCACCTTTATTTCGCAACCAATCTTCTGTCTTTATGCTTTGTATCACCTCTCAACTCAAGTCAGGTTCAGTGGCGTTTTCATGCATCCCTTCGAAAATTAAACAATTAGATTTACATTGTAATAATGTCAATGACTACTAATTAATGTTGAGGATAACAAATTTCAATACCATTTGGTTTTTTTTCTTTCTCAAAAGAACATCTTTCTAGATTCATAGTGATATACAGAAATTAAGTTCTCAGATGATACATGGAGTTTATTCTGTGAAGTTTAGGTCAAGTTGGCTCTGAGAATAGAAATATGAGTATATTTGTTTAGATTGCCCGCTACGTTTCCCAAAGATGGACTCAGGCTGCTATTATCACTCCTGGTTTTTTGTGGGGTTCGTGTTGCTCAGTATTTCAACTGCTGAATTCGTTTAGTATCTTTCGCATCTTCATTTGACAAAATGGGTTTTGAAAATAAGAAAAAAGTTAAAAACAACAAATAGTGAACTTTTTTATACAGAAAAGGGCAAAATACAAAAGATCAAATACACCAAACAAATGGATAACAACTGTCATATTCCTGACATGGTCACGTACAGGCATTTTGTATGTACACAATGGTTGATTAAACCTGGTTTAATAGCTAGCTAAATATCCCACTTTTATTACAGTCGCATAGAAACCAATATATTAACAACGATGTGTTAACAAAACAAAAAGAAAAAAGGTGTAATTTTTTTTTTGATGAAAAATTAGATCTAGCGAAGAGAAGAGAGTAAACAGACTCGACGAGGAAGGATATTGTGCAAGTGTCTATGCCTAAAACTGCTAGGAATTTTTACATGTGTTTGGTTTTTCATAGCACCCAAGTACAGTCGTTTTAAATATTCTAGATATACAAAGTTTAAGGGTTGGCTCGTATATCTGATGAGTTCGAGTTTAATCATCAATATTTCCTTTTTATGACATTTGTTGAATAAAATTTACACTCAATGTACCTGATATTTAAAGTGCTCAGTCGTTTTGATGTTTTAAGCTTTTATTCACATCAATAAACGTTTTCAATTAAATTCTTAATATGTTGTTTTTACAGTAACTTTGAATATACTATATTTATCCAAGATATAAATATAGGTTTACATACATTTAAAATTAATGGCGAGCACTCGCGTTTTTTATATTTTTATTTATTTTATTACTTGCTTCTTGTAAGGAGCGTTTTATACCGGGTGCTACATGTATGTGTAGGTTCAATGAAAATAATTCCATTCATAATTCTGTTTAAACTTTTGTGATGAAAATAAGTTCAAATGTAAAACTGTAAACACTACCATAAACGCCTCAATTTGGAATTTTGGCATTACTATTAAATAAGAGCTTAAGTCTACCCTGAAAACGGTTAAGGGAAAATAAGAAAAACAGAAAAATTCTTCATGAACTCCTTTATAGTTATAGTTTATAGTTTATAGTTTAAACATATTTATTTATAGTGGATTGGGAAACAAGTTTTGCAACTTATGTTAATCCCTTTCCACTTTGTGGGTGCGAGTGTCATGAACTCCACTTTTAACTAGGGACGAACTACAGTGCTCTAGAGGGGCAAGCATTTCCCAATTTAATAAGTATACTGAATACTGTATAAGGAGGATTTGTAGACGAATGCATGAAAATAACAATAAACACGACGATCACTTACAGTAGGAACCCCGTTTAACTCACAGAAGTTATCATATGGGTCTGGATTTTTTATTCCTATTTTTTCAATATTAAGTTTTAGTCGTTTAGATTGTTATGCAGAGTTTTAATACAGACCTGTATATTCAACCTTGTTATAGTGTGATCAATCAAAATTGTAATTAGCTTTTCTCTATATATTACCTTATTCAATATTCTTAAGCCAAGGTCAGACTACAATGGCCGTGTTTGTTTAATACTCTAAACCACATATTTGTTTCAAACGTTTGTAACATTTGAAGGCTAAGTGACTGTCTTCCAATTCGGACAAGTTTATGAAGCTGTCAGAGTCCTGGTGAAATTTGATATAAAAAATTATCTTGTAAAGTGCTCTAACGATAACAATGTTGCTTAACGTTTTATGTAAGCATAATGTTTTCGACGTAAATAGTTTTATCAATACACCATTTATTCCAACGAATCAGAATATTGCATAAAAGAGACTTATAATTTGTGTTTGTCTTAAAAAATTTAATCCGTCTTTTTAAACGATGTAATTGATACTTAGCGAGTTAGCACTTCAATTGTATTTACTCACTCAACATTCCTAATCCAAGGTCAAAAATCAGATATCTGGGGTTATATAATAAAACGCTATACCATAATATATGGAATTCAAATGAAAAATCTTCTGACCAATACCGAAGCAAATAGGTTTAGACTGGTTCTATAGCGCCACACTGTTTATTAAAGTCAGTCAGAATGCTGTTTTGTCTGGTTAATCTACAGACATTACAATACAATTGAAAACTTTGATGAAGAACAACGCCCCATGCAGGAAATAAAGAAAATCAACACCAGACAGGAGCCTCTGGCCTTTGTTAGTCTTGTATTTGGTTTGATTTGTATGAATATTAATTTTAGTTTATTGTGTATAATTCGGAGTTAAGTATGACATTCATTATCACTGAACTAGTATACGATATATATATTTGTTTAGGGTCCGGCTGCTGTCTGTTCTATGAACGGGTTGTTGTCTCTTTGCCACATTCTCCATTTCCATTCTTAATTTTACATAACGGAAAATAGTTCCATTAGAAGTCTTTTTGTAGACAGATTAAACAGACGAACATGATAGGTGGTTTGAACTAATTCAGAAGTCAGGAACATATTAACACTGGCTGGGGGAAATACTACGAAGTGGAATCTATTGCTTACATCCACTTCATTTGAACTTTGGTGGATAGTTGTCTTGTTGGTAATCATACCATATCTCCAAGATAACAAGATTTCTGTTAAAATATAAAAAGCAAAACAAGATGATTTTGTTTTTGACTTCTCCATTTCAAAATTTATTTTGTTTGATATAATAAAAGTAAACTGGCGAAATGGGACGCTATACAATAAGTCCATTCTTAATATTTTTCAGTAAACATACCCAAATCATTACCTTTTCTGGTTAATGTCAATAGAGCAAGTGTCAATGGTCATGAACATTTACATCTATTTAGTACATTCATTTGAGAATATATATTTAATTCAAAAGAAATGTTTTAAAATAGAAATAGATAATTAATACATTGGTATTATAACATTAACACGATGAGTTCGCTAACCGAGTTATGAATTTATACAAAATAAGTTTGAAAAACTATAACTTATATCTATACATACGAAAGGGTAAACAAATAGGAAGAAAGCCCACAAATGTACGTTTAAGGCGTTCACACATATTGCCATTGTACTCATCACTATTGAAAAATATTTTGGCTGGCTGGTCTCATTTTGTTTTAATTATTAAATGTATAAATAGCTTATAATTGTGAAGACTTGTCGTTGCAAATATTTATGAGTGTTCAAAGGTACAGATCTAACAGTTCGTGTACTTCAGATTTAAAAAAACAGGTCAGTACAAAGTTTTTTGCATATATAAAATTGATGGAATGGAAATGGGGAATGTGTCAAAGAGACAACAACCCGACCAAATAAAAAAAACAACAGCAGAAGGTCACCAACAGGTCTTCAATGTAGCGAGAAATTCCCGCACCCGGAGGCGTCCTTCATCTGGCCCCTAAACAAATATATACTAGTTTTTGCATATATAATTGTTTATATGAATAAAAGTAAATGTTGGATAAACGTAGTGGACAGCAACCCAAAGACCAAAAACCCAAAGATGTGGTCCTCAACGAAAGTTATACAAATATAAATACAGTTTGGATGAATTCTTTATTTGCAAAACAGTAGTTACACGCTATAGCAACACACATATATTTACATTGTGACACACAATAAACAGCAGGGAACAATATTATAAGATATTACAATAGACAAATAATCAATTAATTAGATGTGATTTAATCTTCCAGGCCGATTTCAAATAATTACACAATTTTCCAACTAAAGATCTAGATTTTGTTTGATACAAATACCTAATCTTTGTCATATTTGGTCACGGACAGTAGTAGTTTGGTAAAAACTGCAGCTGTACAATTCACCACACAGGACACACTAGGTAAAATGGTTCTTATCTTCAACACCTTTTCATATTACATCAAGAACATAATCTGTTTTCCCCTGGTATAATATGTATATCGCCCAACATCAACATTTAACTTCATAGTGCCACTACGTAGCTTTGTGGAAAAAGTGAGTTATAATTATAATCGTAATCTTCAAAGCAAAAATCTAATTTTGTAAAGTTTGTAAAGCTCTTAATCGTCCAGTTATTAATTAAAAAAAAGGTTGGCCAGTAATTTAAAATTCACTAAATGACAAAACAAGCTTTTTAAAACAACACCGCTGACAAGGTTCCTCAGTTAGGCCGACTGGAACATGAGTCAGCTCTATACTAACTTTTGTATACCCACACCCCTTAAAATCGCTATTTGTAGAATATCAAAGAACATACGCTCAGAAGAGTGTTTTGGGTCTTTTCGGTTGTATCAAGCCTTTAATGTATGTGTTAGGTTTTGGATGTTCAACTGGATAGCACTCATGGATCACTGAAGGAACATTAGTTACAGAAAACTGCATCTGGTTCATTAAATTGTTGATCTATAATACCAGAATAGCGAAAAACAAACACAAAAAAAAGAATATAGTACGAAGAATACTCGCAGTTACCGAAACAATACATTCATGTCTGATATGAACTAATTCTTTCATTCAATGAAGGTATAAAGACAAACAACAGCCTGCAAACACTTCACAGAAAAGTAAATACCTAATTAAACAAACCCTACCAAAAACCGAGGGAGGTCTTACATCCACTTCATTTGAACTTTGGTGGATAGTTGTCTTGTTGGTAATCATACCATATCTCCAAGATAACAAGATTTCTGTTAAAATATAAAAAGCAAAACAAGATGATTTTGTTTTTGACTTCTCCATTTCAAAATTTATTTTGTTTGATATAATAAAAGTAAACTGGCGAAATGGGACGCTATACAATAAGTCCATTCTTAATATTTTTCAGTAAACATACCCAAATCATTACCTTTTCTGGTTAATGTCAATAGAGCAAGTGTCAATGGTCATGAACATTTACATCTATTTAGTACATTCATTTGAGAATATATATTTAATTCAAAAGAAATGTTTTAAAATAGAAATAGATAATTAATACATTGGTATTATAACATTAACACGATGAGTTCGCTAACCGAGTTATGAATTTATACAAAATAAGTTTGAAAAACTATAACTTATATCTATACATACGAAAGGGTAAACAAATAGGAAGAAAGCCCACAAATGTACGTTTAAGGCGTTCACACATATTGCCATTGTACTCATCACTATTGAAATAATTACACAATTTTCCAACTAAAGATCTAGATTTTGTTTGATACAAATACCTAATCTTTGTCATATTTGGTCACGAACAGTAGTAGTTTGGTAAAAACTGCAGCTGTACAATTCACCACACAGGACACACTAGGTAAAATGGTTCTTATCTTCAACACCTTTTCATATTACATCAAGAACATAATCTGTTTTCCCCTGGTATAATATGTATATCGCCCAACATCAACATTTAACTTCATAGTGCCACTACGTAGCTTTGTGGAAAAAGTGAGTTATAATTATAATCGTAATCTTCAAAGCAAAAATCTAATTTTGTAAAGTTTGTAAAGCTCTTAATCGTCCAGTTATTAATTAAAAAAAAGGTTGGCCAGTAATTTAAAATTCACTAAATGACAAAACAAGCTTTTTAAAACAACACCGCTGACAAGGTTCCTCAGTTAGGCCGACTGGAACATGAGTCAGCTCTATACTAACTTTTGTATACCCACACCCCTTAAAATCGCTATTTGTAGAATATCAAAGAACATACGCTCAGAAGAGTGTTTTGGGTCTTTTCGGTTGTATCAAGCCTTTAATGTATGTGTTAGGTTTTGGATGTTCAACTGGATAGCACTCATGGATCACTGAAGGAACATTAGTTACAGAAAACTGCATCTGGTTCATTAAATTGTTGATCTATAATACCAGAATAGCGAAAAACAAACACAAAAAAAAGAATATAGTACGAAGAATACTCGCAGTTACCGAAACAATACATTCATGTCTGATATGAACTAATTCTTTCATTCAATGAAGGTATAAAGACAAACAACAGCCTGCAAACACTTCACAGAAAAGTAAATACCTAATTAAACAAACCCTACCAAAAACCGAGGGAGGTCTTATGTGCTCCAGAAGGGTACACATATTCTGTTTCACTAGAAGTGGCACCCTTTGTCGTGCGCATGTCTATAGATACAAGGGAAATAAGTTGTATTTGGTGATCTCACTATAGCGGAAAGAATACGGGGCTGTTTATACGACAATAAGAATATATCCAAGGTCATCTGTGAAAGAAAATCGAAGTCAATCCTTAAATAAACTTATTATCAAACAAACGAGACATACCACATGGAATTCTTTAAGGTATATTTAGAAAATTATTCTATAAATATCATACTAAACTTGTGTGTAAACATTAAAAAAAGTTGGACTGTACCTTTCTAACAGCGAGACGTTTTAAAAATTGTTATTTGAATATTCATGCATTTAAATTATGTTATTCTTTAACTGCGGCCAAAAAGGTCGTACTGTTTACCATTATCACTTTTTATTCAATTTGTAAATCATCGAGTATAAATATAGTATTTATCAAGGGTATTGAGTTTAGTAGTGGAAGAAAACCACACCAATAAAACAAAACAACACATGCAAGCGTTGGGGAAAAGTGAACGAAAAAAAGAGTAAACAAGTTGTTGACCACTTATAGGTATAAAAGTATTCATGTTCAATCATTTGTATGTATTTTTTGCACATACAGGTATGGTACCCCATACTTGTTTATAGAAAATACACACTTTTTATCATATTTTAGATCAATGATACTTTCTAACATTTACTTTCTGAGGACCTATTTGCAATGTTCCGTTTACCTCTAGGATCCATAATTCTTCGAACAATTCTTGGGGAATCAGTACACAGATTCGAGGATAACGAGGACCCAGCCCAACTTCAATCGTCAAGAGATGTTAAAGTAATCAGCGTTAACGATTCAGAAGTACCAACTATAAATTACAAGCGATTGCACCAAAACAGGAAAAGACAAAAACTGATTAAGTGGATGGACCAATGTGAAATACAATCAGCATGCAAAAATGAAGTGATTTTACTTAACTCGTCCTCCGGTAAACTGAAGTCAATTTTGAAGTTAAAGAAACGCGTCCAAAATTCATGTACGAGTAAATCTGCATCAAAATAAGACGACTTTTGAGATCTGTAAAGTTGATGTTTGGATTTTAATGGTTATTAGATATAGGAAGATGTGGTGTGAGTGCCAATGAGACAACTCTCCATCCAAATAACAATTTAAAAATTAAACCATTATAGGTTAAAGTACGGCCTTCAACACGGAGCCTTGGCTCACACCGAACAACAAGCTATAAAGGGCCCCAAAATTACTAGTGTAAAACCATTCAAACGGGAAAACCAACGGTCTAATCTATATAAACAAAACGAGAAACGAGAAACACGTATATAATACATAAACAAACGACAACTACTGTACATCAGATTCCTGACTTAGGACAGGTGCAAACAACGAGAAACGAGAAACACGTATATATTACATAAACAAACGAAAACTACTGTACATCAGATTCCTGACTTAGGACAGGTGCAAACATTTGCAGCGGGATTAAATAACTGTTTTAAGTTATGTCAGTATTTGGTTAGACAAAGTGAGCGAATTATTAAAAGACTTTATAGTTACTAAGTATGGAGTTTATATTTTGCATTTCATATGATACTGATTAGGGACAACATCAAAAGATCAATGTAAGATAAAAAAAAACTTAATTCAAATAGTTTGGGGGTCAGGGTTGAACTGCTGCAAGATTTGGTTATCCGACATTGATATTTACATATATCCATATGGGTCAATTCATTTTTTCCCAAATTAAGTTAAGAAGGGGGTAGGGGGGTCAGTGAAAAAAACTATGTGAATTAAGTTTTTTATCCTTCATTGAACTTGTGATGTTGTCCCTTAGATTGATGTTTTTTTTTTTAATTTCTACTTTTATTCATTTAGACTGGGGGGAAAATGGATGATCGGTTTTTATTTTTTTTACATAGACAAAATTAGTGGTCAAGACGAAGTGAAGTATTTGAGACTACAAATATAATAAAAACAATATCTTTACACATGAAAACCCGTTTTTGCAAGATCGTCAATTCCTTGATGGAGGTAAATCAAGAAAAGCGCTTCGAACGAAAGTAAATTTCTTAATGTGTTGTTTTCAATTTGTACTTAAAATATTTCTAAAACACAAAACCAGGACTTAAAAATTTCCATATTTTATTTTAAACTTATGTATTATGTTCTTAAATGTATTTAAAAGTATCTAATTTTAGTTCAATTTCAAAGTTTTAATAGTTGTAAATGTCTTTACAAAGAATTAAATATCTGCTTCATCCGAAAAACGTTTAAGTAGATTAGACCAATAAAGACAAGTATCTTATAAAAACTATTTCTATGACTTGATTGATTGACATTAATGAGTGCTGTGTATTGAAGTTTTAAATATACACGTTCTTTCATAACTAATATATACGTCGGCAGTTTTCGACCACTTAACGATAAAAAAAACAACAACGCAACAACAGAAGACTGCAACACGAACCCCACAAAAACTGGACTGTGCAACAAGATACCCACAAAAAACTAAAGATTGATCATCACGAGCCCTACAAAAAACAAGACTGCAACAAGAACCCCAAAAAAAACTAAAAACTGTGCAAAACAAACCCGTACAAAAAACTAATGCTTATTATGACTCATCAAAACAATGTGTTCCAACTATCGAAAATAACAAAAGAAAATGCAGAACAGTATACCTGTAGCAATACTATAGTATTTCGTTTAAAACATTACACTGTAGTAATAAAAATATAAAATTTGGAACAACATGAACAAGTCATACATTCATTCTGATAATTTTGTCACATGATATATCTGACGCTTTTTAGAGGCAATCATCACACTCATATGGAAAGCTAGCGATGTCGTGAATATACACACAAGAAAAGTCAACACCAGAGCACTTTGCATGTAAACAAGTAAACACTTGGAATAAACCCTGGAAGTAGTCGATTTCTCCGATTTCTTTTGTTTTTGGGATAATTTACGTTTCTTATTTTCTTCCAGTTTTTTCTTTTTTCTCGTTTTTCTTCTCCTCCTTTTTAGCATTTTCCTCTTCCTTTAGTTTGCGTTTTAATACTCGATCAATCTTACGCTTTTCTTTCATTTCCTGTTCATCTTCTTTCTGCTGTTTTCGATTCTCATTTTTTTTTTATCATTTTCCTTTTCTCGAGAGTCTTTTGTTCACTTGGAGTAGCAAGTAGGAGTTTAAAAGATGATGAAGGTGATTTTTCGCACGAATGTTTGTTTGTGTCTTTGTGTGGTGTTACATTGACATTGCATGAATTAACTTGTATGATGGTTTCTAGATAAAGACAATGAGGCTGATCATGCAATTCTTGAACTATTGTATGTGATGTTTCACATGAGACAGAGTCACAAATTTCAGATGACATTAATAAAAAGCAATTTCTGTATCCGCCTCATCAGCAATTTCTTGATCTGGAATGTACAGGTAGGTCTCAGAACTATTGGTAACTGGACGACTATCAACCTGGACATCTTTACAATTCATATCGTCATCATAACCGAGATCCTGGTCTGGTTATGTCCTTGCAAATACTTCAGATGGCTCGACTTTAGATTTATCTACACTTTCAACTGAAAATGGATAAAGCACCGTATGACGAAAACCTTTAATTGCTACATCAACTGTTATTCCTTTCGCCCATGCCGACTTAAATACAGAATCAAAGGTACCTTTTGTGACAAATTCACCCGGATTTTTGAACTGGTAATCTCTCACTGAATCTCTCCAGTGCTTCTTCAAAGGCCTACACAGAGTAACATCACAAGGCTGTAATATATGACTTGCATGTTCGAGCAAACAGTACTATATAACATTCTCAGACTTACAAAACTGAGCTGTTTCCAGACTAATATGGCTAGTATGTCCATCCACCAGCAAAATAACCGGTCGCTTGACTTTTCGGTCCTTTATTGCAGTAATAAAATGACCACGTACCCAGGTGTAAAATAGTTCAGAATCCATCCAACCAGTCTTTGTCCAACCAAGTACTGCTTCAGTGAAACCTTCGAGTGGATTATACCGGAAACGCTCCCCTGGAAATACAAGCATAGGTGGTAAGTAGTGTGCTGTTGCACTCATACATGTTTGTACATGCAAGAACTGTTATCTGTGGTTTGTCAGCTGAACATGTTGAATACACATTCTTACTGCCATTCGCAGCCAAATTTTTACCAGATTTTGAATCTTGCGGGAAACCACTTTCATCTGCGTTATATATGCGGGAAGCATCTTTCAATATATATTCCCTCTTCACAATTTTACGTTAGGTACTTTGCAAAATCTTCAAACCACCATTTTATTTGTTGTAAAGATATAACTGCGCGTTACTTACCAAGTTTCTGTGGAGTGCGATCGAGTAAAAACCTCAGGATGGCGGCGTTTCATGAAAGCATATAGCCAATCTTTACCCGGCAAATTATCTTTAAATTGGGTTTTCCGACCGTCATGATCCAAAGTTGTCTTCACTGTATACAGAAGTTGCTGTCTTGTTTACCGATTTTTAACATATCTATGAAGCAGTGAACTACCATTTCTTCCTTATTATCAAATAATACAGAAATGATCATATATATACTGTAACAGTATATTTGGAATGTTACGGGACAAAGATGAAGCAAATAAAACAAACAGAAAAAACAACCTGTAGTAACTGAGGCATAAAATTAAATACAAATATGATTACACACTTTCGAAAATACTAGTATCATATATGGAGAGTTGTCTCATCGGCACTCACATACCTCTTCCTATATCTATGTACATTTAGCGTAAAAAAGGAGAACAAAAACATATAAATTTTAACAACCTAGATGGTGACCCAAGTGCACCACGAGAAAAACAAACACAACAGAGAAAACAGGTAGGGGTTGGTGGACAGGGGCTCCCTGTGATAAGGGAGGCGATAATCGGGAGTAACCGCGGGAGTAACCGGGAGTAAAATAAGGGGGCCCGGTTATGGGAAATGATAACAGGGAGTAAAGGGGAGGTATAATTAGCTCAAGTTAATATTAAAAGAAGGGAAGTTGTGATTGCTACCCCTTGTAAAACCCCTCCAAACCACCCTCTTTTAGGGAGTATTTTATAAACGTCTTCGGGTTTTTACGGAAGCCGATAAGGGCCATTCAAAAAAAATATTTTATGTCGTAATTACGACAAAGCATGTCGTAATTTCGACATAACATGTCGTTATTACCACATCGCTATGTCGTTATTACCACATCGCTATGTCGTAATTTCGACATAACATGTCGTTGAAACGACATCACTATGTCGTAATTTCGACATATCATGTCGTAATTTCGACATACCATGTCGTAATTTCGACATATCATGTCGTAATTTCGACATATCATGTCGTAATAACGACATCGCTATGTCGTAATAACGACATCGCTACATATAAATGAATATGTATTATGATTGGCAAGAGACTAAATGACACAGAAGTTAACAACTATACGTCATCATAATGCCCCCAATAATTAGAAAAGCCCCGCATAGTCAACTTTAAAAGAGGGAGGAAAGATACCAGAAGGAGAGTCCCCGAAATGCTGTGTGACAGACAGGGTTATTATTAAATTATTAGCTCCCTTGGTAAAACTCGGAATTTCATATTTAATGCATTTTATTGTTAAATAGTTTACATAAAGGTTAATAAATATATATTTGTTAATTGCATAGCTTTTGCTATTTGAATTCATTGATTAAAGATATTTATTTATATGGTAAAGTTTAATATTTGCATCGTCGCAAAATCTTTGGTTACCTTCTCTGGATACCTTCAGTGAGAAACTTATTTATTTTATAGATACCAATTTAGATTATCATTGCCAATCGTGCTAGGGCTATCTAGTCTTACAAAGTTATTTATAACTTAGTTACCGGTCGTAGAAGAGCTATGCAGTCGCATATGTTGGGAGAATGAAATGTGGAACTATCAGAGGACTGAATTTGCACAACCAAGTCAAGCCAAGCTTTCCATCTCCCTTTAAATAAGCGCAAACTACATGGCTTCTTGGTATAAGGGTGTATTGAAGTATTAATTGCTCTATTTCGACTTTCAAACGTGGGCACGCGCGATGTTCCTACAACCCCTAGGATTTAAAACAGAATCTTCGAAATTTCATCCGCAAAACAAAATAAAAATGTTAGAAAACACGAACAAATATTAAAACAAATTTAATATATGTTTTGAATAATGTTTTTACAGCTCTTGATCATCTCCTAAGTAATATCTAGTATATCTGAGGATAAAAATAACAAAGCTATGTGAAAAAAACGGATGTCCCCGTCCAACGTTACATTTATGAAAAACTGTTTTAACTCTTATGTATAGTGATCCTATTTCTTATTCTCTGATCTTCTTGATTCTTGACAGGAACAACGACATGTGTCGGTTCTTTGTGGCGTTAAAGCCGTTATTTTACCAAATTTCATTTGACTCGACTGCATATTATAGCAGAAAATGAATAAAAATAGTAAGACAATGATAATATCTAACAAAAGTACAAATATTTGCCTCATGTGAGTTCAACTATTGCTGATTCAATAAAATCTTCTCTACACAGTCGTTTTTCAAACGGTAGTCATTTTTTCCATGTTGATTTTTCATTTTTCAAAGCAGTTAACGCGTATTTTTTATAATTGATCAAAACAAAAGTTACATATACGAAGAGTAAAAATGCCAAGATTCTTTTCTTATTAACTAAATATTTGGGTCTTAAAGGAATAAAATGCTTCCATACATTACAAAACGGTAGCAAATTTTTCCGAACGTCTGAAAACGTCTAAAATCCTAAAGACGCTAATTTCCGACGTTAAATGTGCTAAAGTTTCAATTAAATGTTTATCATAATTAAAACAAATCGTGTTATGAAATTTGGAAAAAGATGTTGATGATGCCGAAAAAAAGAGTAGTGCATGTTGCTATATTGTCAATATAAACTTGTGCATGAAAAGGAGGTAATTGAAAGACGAATCCCAAACAGCGACGAAAACCGTTTCATCGAATTAAAAAAAAAGCGGGATTATATTTTTATTTGCCGTTTTCGCGGACGATCCAGGAGTAGTTTTCTATATTTTAAAATGTATATATCTGAAGATGACTTGGGAAATAATTCTCAAGCCAAGGTTCAAGTAATTGAAGGTGTGTATTTCGACAACTTATGTGCCAGGGAAAATACAATTCTATTCAAATTTAACCAAGGGTAAACTTGCAGAGTGTCAGATATATTTGTATTGGGGATGAATTAAGATATAGAAATTTTACAATGACAGATGATATGCAACTTAAAAGTTAAACATCCTATGACAAAAAAAAGTTATGAAAACCGTATACATGTACTCCCGTCCCATCTTTCCTTCCTACATTACTTGCGACAGTACTGCGTTTTTAGTTGAAATAACTTAAAGGGTAAACATTATTATATCGAATTACACAACTCGAGTTAAGTTTTGATAAAATGACATCACAAAACGAACAGAACCAGAATCAACCAACAATATAAAAAACCGAATAAAACTTTTAATCGAAGTCGAAACCCCTCTTCGACGCCGCATTTTAAGTGTAACGTGTTGTAGGAACATCGTGCCCAACGTTTGAAAGTAGCATTAGAGCAATTGATACATAAATTCACTCTTAAATTCACTCTTATCAGTGGAATTCATGTAATATGCGCTTATTTTGAGAGAGATGGGATGTTTCAGTTAGTCTCACATGTTCACATAGTGTTTTCTATCTTAACTGCCCGTATACCAATTCTTTCTACGTTAATTTATAAAACTCAATTATTAATTATAAAATATATAAGTTTCTCACTGAAGGTACCCAAAGAAGGTATCCAAGGATTTTGCAACGATGCAAATATTAAACTTTACAATAAAAATAAATATCTTTAACCAATGAATTCAAATAGCAAAAGCTATGCAATTAACAAATATATATTTATTAAGCTTCATGTAAACTATTTAACAATAAAATGCATTAAATATGAAATTTGGAGTTTTACCAAGGGAGCTAATAATTTAATAATAACACTGTCTGCCACACAGCATTTCGGAGACTCTCCTTCTGGTATCTTTCCTCCCTCTTTTATAGCTGACTATGCGGGGCTTTTCTAATTATTGGGGGCATTATGATGACGTATAGTTGTTAATTTCTGTGTCATTTAGTCTCTTGCCAATCTTAATACATGTTCATTTATATATAGCGATGTCGTTATTACGACATGATATGTCGAAATTACGACATAGTGATGTCGTTTAAACGACATGATATGTCGAAATTACGACATAGCTATGTCGTTTAAACGACATGTTATGTCGAAATTACGACATAGTGATGTCGTTTAAGGTAGCACAATACAAAGATTTTATAACTCCAACTTCAAAGTTTTAAAATGCTGTAACTTTCTTAATAATGCTTGAAAATTTATAAAAGTGGTAGTTTTGGATAGCTAACAGATTACTCTATCAAATAAATGCAATGTTAGGAGTATGCAACAATTATGTAACAAATTATAATGTTGACTGTGTCTAAAATATTTTTCACCAAATTTCCACTTTCAATTGAAATTAGCTTCTGCATAGGTATCCCTAGAGGGTTGATTTTATTATATGTTGTTCCTATGGCCATTATCTACAAAAGGGTGTCTCAGATTTCAGATAGAATGTAAAGAACAAATTTTACACCTAATTAAACATTATCTTCTTTTATGTGGTTAGGATGTTTACACTAATTAGAGATTTATGAGAGAATGGAATACCATATAGAGACAATCTGAGACACCCTTTTGAAGCCCATGGTGTGTTGATTAAGATTTCGTTAAAATTTTCTGTATAGTTAAAGAGATGTTAGAGCTAAATTCATTTAAGTGAACTTACCCAGATATTGCCACTAATTACATAATAATTGATTACATAATAATTGCATAATAAAAATGTTGGATTCATTTAAAAGATTAATCTTTTATCTATCTATATATACCTCTTTTATTATTTTCTCTGCATTCATAAGAAAGTTACAGCATTTCAAAGGTTAGTGATTGGAAGTAAAAAAAATCTTTGTACTGTGCTACATTAAACGACAAGTTATGTCGAAATTACGACATAACGATGTGGTAATAACGACATGTTATGTCGAAATTATAATTACGACATAAAATATTTTTTTTGAATGGCCCTTATCGGCTTCCGTAGGTTTTCTATTGACAGATTGCTTCGCGAGTCAACACCCTGACAATAAGTGTGGTCTATACAATATCTTTCAAAAGCAGACTGCAAGTTTGATCATCATCTTGTTGCTCAGATAAAGTTTTGATTTTCTTTTTTTCAGCTAGTAAATAAAATGCAATCACAGTGTATCCTACATTCCAATTGTGATAACATTGTCCTTCTGACTATGACATTGTCAATACAAGGTGCCCGATTTCGTTACGTCATTCATATAGTAAAGTCACTGTAGAAAGGGGGACTCACTGTAGCATTGAAAAACGTAAACAAAGCGTCCATAGTTTTTTAAATGCGTCTTTTTTTATTCATTTATGTTTTCATTTTTATTCTCAGGAGTTTAGCGAACAGTGTCATTAGGTTTATATGCTTGAACAGTAGTTTTTTTTTTACTGAAATTATTTGTGAGGGGGGATAGGAGGGGTCCTGATTCCGAAATCCCGGGTTTAAAAACAGGAAATTACGAAATCCCGAAGTCCCGAACTTCGAAAAAAAAAAGAATTCCCAGATCCCGAAAGAGGCTAATCCCGAAGTCCCGATAAAGGTCCTATCCCCCCTCATTTGTTGAAAGACAGATATTGTTTAACAGACGACGTAATATTTGTTTTTATCATTGCGAGAAGTTCCACAACAACTGTAATAAATTGTGTAACTTACAACTTTTTTGTGTGAATTGCAGCTAATCTAACCTTCCATGACAAATATTTAGTTTTGCAGATCTGCACGTGGAAAGGATGCGGAAACAACGCCTCGCGTGCATGAAATCGTTCCCGAAATGTTAGGTGGTCGAAAACTGCATCTGGTCGAAAAAATACCCGACAGTACTCTAATCACTATTTACATTCATCAAAACAACCTAAAAGTAGTATCTATACTTAAGGTAGACCTAAGAGCAATAACCCAATCAAATACCGTGTCTGATCATGCATACTATAATATAACTGAATGTGAAATTCTTGCTTATAAAAAATGATAGAATTATTGTTTTTTTGTATATGGGATACTTACAACGTATAAATGTCCATCATATAGGGTTCAATCGATATTGACCACATTTCGTTGATCAGCAAGCAAAGTTCAGTTTTCGCGGTCAAGTCTATGTTTCAGATCCTATAAGTAATGTGGTAATCATTTTTGGGGAATGGAATGTTTTTAAGGTGTCATGACTGTCTGTCCTCATTTCATAGTTCATTGTTAAATATTAGAGGTTTTGTTCATTTTCCGAACAGTATAAAACAAAATATGTGTGTAAATGTTTTTCTGGCAGGATTTATCTCGTCTTTGTCTCATTTTCAAATTTCATTATTTGTAAGAAGATGCAGTATTGTTACCAATGAGACAATTCCTACCAAGAGACCAAATGACATAGCCGTCAAGAATTATGGGTCACCTTACGACATTCAACAATGAGCATAACCCATAGCGCACTATAGTCAGCTATAAAAGGCTCCGAAATGACAAATGTAAAATGATTCAAAAGAGAAAATGAAAAGCCTGTGGTGGCAACTCGTAAACCGTATGTGTCAAAATCTAAATATAGTGACCGAGAGTCTTTTGATTTTGAAGTCCCTTGTCCACCTAAAATAAATGTGGTCAAGGTCAAATTTTGATTTTAACCTTTGTTTATGATTTTTACTGCTAAAATCAGCGATTGATATCCACACAGGATGTTATATGTATTTTTAGTTGTGACATATCTCATAAGATTAATGTAGAAAATTAACGATGTCACTTAATTAATTTTCTTCCATCATATAAATCATTCTTTTATATAAGTGAATTATCGAATTGGAAAAGAGACCGAGTTCGTGTGGCTATAAGGAGGAGAGGGTGTGCTTGTGTCATAGGGTAGGGAGGGAGTTTGACTTATTCTACATTTTAATGTCGCTTCCTTTGTCAGTTTACTGGAGTGTAAACAGACAATAACTGCAACTTGAAAAAGGTCAAATTTAATATACTTTAAGTAAATTGATCAAATATCTGTAAGAAATATATAGCATCCATACTCAATAAACAGTTCGATAATGTAATCATCCCGTCTATCTGGGTGTACGCAATTTGATGAAATGACTATCTTGGTATATGAGATACTAGTAACGTCTGCACGTCCATCATAAAGGGTTCAACCATCATTGACTACATTTCTTTTATCATTAAGCACAAGTGAGTTTTCATGTTCAAGTCTATATCTCAGATGCTATAAGTAATATGGTAGCAATTTTTGGAGAATAAATTGATATTAAGGTGTACATGACTGTCTGACATAGACTTCATTTGCATAGGTCATTGTTAGGAGTACGAGGGTTTGTTTATGTACCGGATAGTATAAAAAAAGGGCAATTATATTTGGCGTATTGAATGATGGTTAGGTGAACATGTCTCTCTGGCAGGGTTCATCTGATCTTGGCCTCATTTTCGTGCTCCATTATTTATAAGAAGACGCAGTACGATTACCAACGAAACAACTCCTAACCAGAGACCAAATGCAATAGACGTCAACAACTGTAGGACAACTTACGGCCTTCAACAATGAGCAACACCAGAACCGCTGAGTCAGCTATAAATCGCCCCAAAATGGAAAATACAAAATGATTGAAAAGAGAAATCGAAAGGACTGTGGTGGTGTCTTTTTTCTTTTTCCACTGGAATTTTATTTGTCCTACTGTAGAATACATGCTTCACTCGGAGGCGTTAGTTCGGCTTCAATGTATGTGTAAATAAGATCAACATTGCCGAACTTTTACCTTAAGAATATATTGGTAATTTGTTTATGTATATACTTATTATAAAAAAGAAGATGTGGCATGATTGCCAATGAGACAACTGTCCACAAGAGACCAAAATGACACAGAAATTAACAACTATAGGTCCTCAACAATGAGCAAAGCCCATGCCGCATATTTAGATATAAAAGGCACCAAAATGACAATGTAAAACAATGCAAACGAGAAAACTAACGGCCTTATTTATGTACAAAAATTGAACGAAAAACAAATTTGTAACACATAAACAAACGACTACCACTGAATTACAGGCTCCTGACTTGGGACAGGCACATACATACATAATGTGGTTGGGTTAACGTGTATATAAATCAGAACGAATCGTAGTGAATACATATTTTCGATGCGTATTTCCGAATTTGTTCTCATAGCAAACTTACAAAAACTATCAAGGAGGTTCTTATGACTTAAACCTTCGAAGATATGATGTCTTTGTTTTATGACTCCGAGAGTAGTTGCCGTTTGTTTTTTATCAATTTATACGTGTTTCTCGTTTCTCGTTTTTTTAATATAATATTAGACCGTTGGTTTTCGTTTGAATGGTTTTACACTAGTAATTTTGGGGCCCTTTATAGCTTGTTGTTCGGTGTGAGCCGCAGCTCCGCGTTGAAGGCCGTACATTGACCTATAATGGTTTACCTCGTTTTTTAATTGTTGTTTGGATGGCGAGTTGTCTCACTGGCACTCACACCACATCTTCCTATATCTATTTTGTAATTTATTGTTCACTTCTTATGATATATCATTCTTTTATATAAGTGAATAACCGACTTGGAAATTATACCAAGTTCGTCTGGAATAAGAGGGAGAGTTACATGTGGTATAGGGTAGGTAACTGGATTGATTCTAAACCTTAATGCCACGTCCAAATTTGCCAATGTACTGAAGTGCAAATTGTGTTTGACAAAAACTGCAATAAGAAAAAGGGTCAAATATACCTAATGAACCGATCATATATCTGTAAGAAATATAACGTCAATAAAATTAAGAATGGAAATGTGGAATTTGTCAAAGAGACAAAAACCTGACCAAAGAGCAGACAACTGCCATCAATACTCATTATACATTTCGATTAAACCGTCCATCTGAGTGTACGCAGTTTGAGTACTTATCTGAAATTTTTAGATAACCATTATTTACAAATGTCAACTACGAATTATTGGATTAACACCTTATAACAAAGAAAATAAACCAGACTGTGTGAATGCTAACATTAAAGGCATAAAGACGTACACCAAGCTATTTAGTTTAATCCATATTACAATTTTGTTAATTTTATGTGATATAACTGATGTGATACTTGACCGGACTAAATACACAATATATAAGGGAATTTCTATATCTTTAGATTTTTGTATATTAATTCAACATTTAATCCGAGTTCACCTCAAGATGAACTTAAATGAACAGACAGCTAACAAAGCAAATTTTTATTAATATTTCTAATAAATTTTCCAAACAACAACAACAAACAATATTTTATTTGCCAATCACGGCGCCCAGAATGAGCAGAATAATTATTATACAATTTTCAAACATAATGTAAAGTAAATTCAAAATAGGTTAAACATAATATGATTGATTTTGATTTAGTTGATTGATATAATATTAAAGAAAATTAATGAAGTAGGCAAGGTAAATGTTTCACGTTTTGTAAGACATTTTGTTCTCAAAAGATATATTTTTCACCACTTGTTGGTTTAATGCATATCTGAAATCATTAACCGGATTGTCTTTCTTTTTACTGTTACCTTATGAGATAACTTATTGCGTTTTCAGTTAATTTTCGATGTCACTCTGGTATCTCTCGCCTCTCTTTTATTAATATTTTGACTTAACGAATCGCGATGGTTGTCGTAAAAAACTTCTGTTCATAATCATAGCTCATCAACATATTTTGTCAGGAAATTTGAATGTTTCGATTTGAATTCCTATACATCTTTCCTTGCAGTGACATAAGTTCAAAGATATCCGTAGTTATCTCGAACGAGTATATACATGCATATTCTTGCTCTTATAAAAAAAAAGAAATTGACGTTGCCCTAGCCTCTAGATACTTATTTATTGTCTGCGTTAATTTTGTATCCAGTGAAAGCCAACCTCTGAAATGACAAATGTAATATAGCAAAACAGATAAGGAAAAGAAGAAAATCATACTCTCACTCTTACTCCTTATGACAGGAGTCAAGAATACAACTCGATAAATAGCATCAATTCAATGATTAAATTTAATAGATGAACATATGGGATGTAGTATGACTACAAAGTCCATACCATAACAAGCAACGGAAGGCCCCGACATAAAAAAAAATCAAAACGATGCTTTAAACTGGAAATCCAAAATCTAACGCTTCAATTTGTCCATTTGTCATATAATGTTGTGCTTTTAATGTTTTATTGAACATTGCCATAAAAGCGGGAGGTTTGGCATGCAAAAAAAACAGGTTTAACATACCATTTTTCTTAAAATGTCCTGTAACAAGTCAGGAAAATGGTCATTGTTATATTCTATTTAGTTTCTCTGTGTGTTACATTTT
Organism: Mytilus trossulus; assembly: GCF_036588685.1. Taxonomy (NCBI): domain Eukaryota; kingdom Metazoa; phylum Mollusca; class Bivalvia; order Mytilida; family Mytilidae; genus Mytilus; species Mytilus trossulus. The sequence continues at coordinate 8,022,877 of NC_086373.1, read as the reverse complement.
AATGTGGTGGTTCTGTTGTGTCGTTGTTCTCTTCTCATATTTGATACGTTTCCCTCAGTTTTAGTTTGTAACCCATTTTTTTTTCTCAATCGATTTTTGAGTTTCGAAGAGCGGTATACTATTGTTGCCTTTATTTATTGACTTCCCCTCTTTGAATTTACCTTGGAGTTCATTTTTGTTGTTATCCTTTATAGGGGAACAACAATAACTCCTGACTAAGGAAAGACAATTGCATACTGCACCAGGGTTATACATTGGTATAGGTGCCTGTATCCTGTGATAATGGTGTAACAGCAAAACATAAAATAATAGTAATAGTATAATTCCGGTTTCTAGATCGATGGGAAAGATGCGATAAACACTAGAAAAAATTTATGAAAAGATACATTTAGAATTTTGAGAAGTTGTTAAGAAAAATTCAGTTTGGGAAGACAAATTTAGAATCTTTTAAAACAATCTGTTCAAACAAATAAACAGTTTATTAATAATTAATCATAATGTTAAGAATATGTGGAGACATACCATTCTGAATGTTAAGACACAATTCACACTCAAAAGACTCATCAGTGACTCTCAAATCCGAATAATGTTAAAAAAGCCAAATAAAGTACGAAGTTGAAAGCATCGAGGACAAACATTTCTAAAAGTTTTGCCAAATACAGCTAAGGTAATCTATGTCTGAGGTAGGAAATCCTTATTATTTCAAAAAAATCAAAATTTTGCAAACAGTAAATTTATAAATATAACAATATTAATGATAATTCATGTCAGCACAAACACAGTCCTGACTATTGGGCTTGTGATACCCTCGGGGAAATAAATTTCCACTCGTGAATGAAACCTTGCGGCTATAAAGTCATCATTTTGTTTCTTAATTATTTGTATTCTCCTCTTCGTTGTCAATTTTTGTGTTTTAGCTGTTGCTTTTTATCCTCAAAGTTTAGTCTACAACAGCTATGTAACTTTTCTTTATTATAAATCCCCGGTGATGCACATATTCGTTCTAAATTAATTAATTGCATTGCCACCCTCACCTTCAGCGTAAAAATAGGTGAATATATAATCTCTAATATGCGGTTTTCTATCTATGTTAATCTGCATTCAAGACTTCCTTTTCTATTACTTGTATACTCTCGTACCATTGTAGCCGCGTACATACTACCATCTTCTCTGTTAGAGTTGTCTCGGATTGGTCGTGGTTTTTTTCAGACTTAAATATTTTATTAGGTTAGCTTGTTTATTCTGGGTAAAAGTGGCGAGGTGTTGTACATATGTGTAAGTGTCAGCTTAAGTGTGCAAAATGGACATATAAACTTGTTACGGGCGTTCTTAACAAGCCATTGACTTATCGGGTACTCCAATAAGGGCAACTTGGGAATATGATAAATCTTGACGTTCTCATAAAACCCTTGACAAAGAGGGGTATATGTTCAACTGTGCGGGGTCGTCCGGTCATGGATGTATAATTCGATGTATCGTGAAAAGAGAGTGTCAGGATCTATACATTATCCGAACACTTGCAAAAACTCTTATATTAGGTACCAGGGCTAAATTTAGTATATACGCAAGACGCGCGTTTCGTCTACAAAAGGCTTATCAGTGACGCTCGAATCCAAAAAGGTTAAAAAGGTCAAATAAAGTACGAAGTTGAAGAGCATTGAGGACCAAAATTCCTAAAAGGTTTGCCAAATACAGCGAAGGTAATCTATGCCTGAGTTAGAAAAGCCTTAGTATTTCAAAAAATTCAAAAATTTGTAAACAGTAAATTTTATAAATATAACCATAGCAATGACAATTCATGTCAGCACAAAAGTGCTGACTCCTGGGCTTGTGAAACCCTCGGGGAAATAAATCTCCACCAGCAGTGGTATCGACTCAGTGGTTGTAAAAAAACTTATCATAGATACCAGGACTAAATTTAGTATATATACGCCAAACGCGCGTTAAGGGCATGTTGCAAGAAAACATTACGTCCCTATCCAACATCTATTCATTTTTCAATGAAAGTCTACATTTTCTATACCTTCATCCTCAGCCTTAAAATACCTACATGTGTACCTACTGTATTAAAGACTGTAAAACAACAAATTGATATCTTACTGCAAAGCCCCTCCCAAACTCCAAGCATCGTCAGATAGTTCAGAAGCTACAGGATTTTTTTCTTTTTTTAGTAAATAATAATCTCTTGTCGAACTTTTATATCAAAATTTTAAGAGTGTGTCTTTATACGTTGTAATGTTACACTAATGTCTCAGGTAAGAGTCATTGTTGGAGCCTTTTAAAACGATTAACACGCTTCATTTTAATTCACCTGATCTAAGTAAGGATTCTGTTGTTCAGTGGTTGTCGTATGTTGGTGTGGTCCCTAAGTGTTTCTCGTTGATCTATCTATATATATATTAGACTGTTGGTTTTCCTGTTTGAATTGTTTTACACTTGTCTTGTCATTTTTAGGGCCTTAGAGCTTGCTGTTTGGTCTGCGATCATGCCCAAGCTTTTAAGGTCCGTATTTTGACCTGAAATTGTCAACTTTTTATATATTGTGACTGGGATGATGTCTGAAATCGTGTCCAAAATGGCAGACGTTTATAACAATTTTTTCTTGACAAAGATAAAACAAAATAAAACAATATAAATGTTGTGTGTCTGTTGTGTCATAGTTCTCCTCTTATATTTGATGCGTTTCCTTCAGTTATAGTTTGTATCCCAGATTTGTTTTTTTAATCGATTTATGAGTTTCGAACGACGGTATACTACTGTTGCTTTAATTTATTCAAATAAATGTTTCTGCTTAATACTTAAGATAGAACCTCTTCGTATTATATTTTCTGAAAAAATAAGTACTGTATATAATTAAAGTTTTTGTAATCTTGTTACACTTTTAACATTTTACGGCTTATTCTATGAAGAATATCCATTACAAGGTTATATTCAATTAGCAATAAATATCTTAATGTTGCGTAAGACTTTTAAGTGCAATAAACAATAGAGTTAAAATTGTTCTTGCAGATATTTTTTTTTATATTATTTGTCGCTTTTTCGGTTGAAGTTCAATTTACTGCAAGGTTAATATTATCAGATTATTATATGGTATTTTTCATATTGCATGTAATATGAGCCATAGATTCAATATCAACCCAAGAGCCACATGGCTCGAGGGCTGATATTGACCGAGGGCTGATAATACATGCGATATCAAAAATGACATGTCATGATCTTTTTATCATATGCTTCAACAATGGAGATTAATAACCGCTAGAATCATAATTGATCCTTTTACGTGGTTACCAAATAGAAGTTCAAAGAGTGAAAAGTTCATGGACGTCAGACTCCTAATTTAGTTCATTCGATATTAAATCTTTTTATTATATGCCTAAACAGAGAAGTAAATATTTTAATATGGACGAATCGACAAAACAAATAATTCAACAATATACATAATGAACACTGTTTGGAAAAGTCAACTTTTTTAAGCAACTTTCTAAATTATATTTTACACAATATACTCTCAAAAATCCAAATATTGTTTTGTACACTTCTTTATAAATTGATGTTTTTCACTGAAAACGTTGCACTGAGGTGTATTTGCCGGAATTTGCAGAGTATCAACGGAATGCCATGCGATAACGTTACGGAAAGGCAGTGATAACAATCGAAGCATGTGATAAACTTTCCATATCAGCCCGCTAAGCACCAATTCGAAAAATATGAAATTTACGTCAATTTAATGCTATTATCATATCTTAGACTAAATAGCATATGATTTTTACTGTATGATAATAGCATTAAATTACCGTAAATTCCATATTTTTCGAAATGGTGCTTAGCGGGCTGATATGAAAAGTTTATCACATGCTTCGATTGTTATCACATGCCTTTCCGTAACGTTATCACATGGCATTCCGGTGATACTCGGCAAATTCCGGAAAATACACCTCAATGCTACGTTCTCAATGAAAAACATTACAAAGTACTGTACAAAACAATTTTTTGGATACTGGAAAGTATATTTTGTAAAATAATAAAAAAAAAACCAAAAAAAAATAATTAACAAATGATTAAATAAATGCATTGTTTACAATTTTCAAACATAATTTAGATAGTTTCTTTAAAAAAAGATGACTTTTCCAACCAGTCTACATCATGTTTATTTTTTTTGTCGATTAGTCCATATTAAAAAGCGTTTTATCTCTGCCCAGGAAAGTGGTAGAAATATTTCACATAGAATGTACTAAATGTGGGGTCTGACGTACGTGAACTTTTCACTCTTTGAACTTCTATTTGAGAACCACGTACATTTTAAAGGATCAATACACAAATCAGTTAGTTTTCTCCATTGTTGAAGCATATGATAAAAAGATCATAACATGTCATTTTTCATACCGAATGTATTATCAGCCCTCGGTCAATATCAGCCCTCGAGCCATGCAGCTCTTGGGCTGATATTGAACCTAGGGCTGATAATACATGCGATATGAAAAATGCCATGTAATAATCTGATATTATCATACAGTAAAAATTATATGTTTTTTATTCTAAGTATATGATAATTATATGTAGAAGAATACCGTTTTGATAATTTCTTAGAAAAAAAAAATCCTTGTAAATGCATATCAGAGCTAGTAGATCCCGAAAATTTCAGTTATGTAAATACAGTTATTTTTATAACCGCAATTTCTGCTTACCACCTTTGAGAAAGTTTCATATATCAAACACATATCAAATAAAAGTGAATAGAAATTCAAAACCATTTCAAGGTACAATTGAACATAACAACTTTGGCAGGTGCGTGTATAAAAAAAGTTGTTGAATAACTGTATTCTTGAACAGAAATATGTTTAACACAAATCAAATATAAATTAAATGAGATGGAATGTTGAATGAAATTAGAAATTCGTGTTTTATTGTTATATTAATTGCATTAACTGTATAGGAAAAGTTACTGAAAGGATTGCTGCAATATTTATTTTCCACTCCTGCATAAAAGGTGTAAATATAAAGTGCAGGCTCTAAAGAGCATATGTCGCTCACCTTGAAATATGTGCATATTGAACAAAGGACACAGATGGATTCATCGCAAAATTGTGTTTTAGTGAAGGTGATGTGTTTGTAGATCTTACTTTACTGAACATTCTTGTTGCTTACAGTTATCTCTATCTATAATGAGCTTAAACCAATTAAAATTTCTTTAAATTACCATATCAAGGGCAGCAACCCAGCAAGGGCAGATATATATTGAATAATTTTGTCAAAGATAACAAATAAAGGCAACAGTAGTATACCGCTGTTCAAAATTCGATAAATCGATAGGTAAAAACAAACCTGGGTCACAAACTAAAACCGAGGGAAACGTATCAAATATAAGAGAACTACGACACAACAGAGACACGACACTGAAATATAACACACAGAGAAACGAACTATAATGTAACAATGGCCATTTTCCTGACTTGGTACAGGGCATTTATTGAAAAAATTGTGGGTTGAATCTGCTTTTGTTGCGTGCCAAAATCTTCCGCTTTACAAAAAAGTACAAAAAATTGTAAAAAATGACTATTTGGGCAATAACTCCTTAAGGGATCAACTGACCATTTTAGTCATGTGACTTTTTTATAGATCTTACTTTGCGGAACATTATTACTGTTTACAGTTTATCTCTATCTATAATAATTTTGCATTATAGTTAGTCAATTTGTCATACAATTTTGTAACATATGTTTTGACGTACAATTTTACCCATTATTACATACGATAGAGTGATATAGTTCGGTTGCGCAAAAAAATGCGTCCAAACTAACTACAAAACTTGCCCACCAAAAATAATTCATATATACTATGCAGATCTTAATCGTTAGCACATGTATTCAGTATAATTGATTTGCTATTCATGCTACTGTATCTTCTTTGAGAACTTCTGTATTTTATTGCTGTATGATTGTATTATTATGTATAACAAAAAGAAGATGTGGAATGATTTCAAAAGAGACAACTCTCCACAAGTGACCAAATTGACACATAAATTAACAATTATAGATCACCGTACGGTCTTGAACAATGAGCAAAGACCACACCGCATAGTCAGCTTTAAAAGGCCCCGAAATGACAATGTAAACCAATTCAAACGAGAAAACTAACGACCTTATTTATTTTCAAAAATGAACGAAAAACAAATATGTAACACATAAACAAACGACAAACACTGAATTACATACTCCTTTGTTGTATCTATGGACTACTTTTGCGCGTTCATTACGACTGCTAGTTTATCAATAAATAAAATGTTCCCACTAACAAAGTAGGTATTATTCGTTTATACTACTACTAATGAATTGCAAAGGTCCACGCATATTTTCCGATACATGTACGGTGAATGTGCTTGAAATGTACTTAACTATCCTCTCTCAAAGTACAAGTGTTCTGAAACCTCTACTATATACGCGCACAACAACACACGTGCAGCTTAAGAGTACATTTTAATTGGGATTCGCCTAAGTGTGTTGAGAATTGTTTGTGTCCTTATCTTTTATTTTTTAAATATTTGGTCAAATAACTTTCCCCTTTTTTTTTTAATAAAGATAGAACCTCTTCGTACTTCATTTTCTGAACAAAGTACTGTATATTATTTAAGTTTTTATGATCGTATCACACTTATAACATTTTACGGCTTATTCTATGCAGAATATTTATTATAAGGTTATATTCAATTGCCAATAAATATGTTCATGTTACGTAACACTAGTTACTTCAATACACAATAAAATTAAAATTCGATAATACTTGTATTATTTTGTTGTTGTAATTGATATTATTTGTCGCTTTTTCGGTTAAAGTTCAGTCTAATTCAAGGTTGATAGTTATGAATATAATAAACCCGTTTTGATGATTTCTAAGAAAAAATGCAGATAAGAGCTAGTAGATCTGAGAAATTAAGTTAAGAAAGTTTCATATATCAAACACATATCAAATTCAGTTGAATAGAAATTCCAAACCATTTCAAGAAACAATAGAACATATATGAAAAAACTTTGGCAGGAGCGTGTAGAAAAAAATAGTAATTGAAATAACTGAATTCTTGAAAAGTAATATTGTTTAATTAGTTATCAAAGGTACCAGGATTACAATTTGTTACGCCAGACGCGCGTTTTGTCTACATAAGACTCATCAGTGACGCTCATATTTAAATATTTATAAAGCCAAACAAGTCAAAATACTTCCTTTAAAATGCAAATGAGAGCTTGTAGATCCCTAGAAATGAAGTTATTGAAGAAAAGTATTTCTATAACCACAATTTCTTCCAACCACCGCTGAGAAAGTTTCATTTATCAAATTAGGGTGACTGTATTGTATTGTTGTATGATTGCATTCTTGTTTTGTTCTTCTGTATATATGTTACATATATATAAACCCCTTTTGCGCATTCAATACAGCTGCTAGTTTATCAATAAATGAAATGTTCCATCTAAAGAAATAAGTATCAAAGTTACGTTTATACTACTACCAATGAATGGCAAACGTCCACTAATGTTTTCCATGATGATGAATGTGCTTGAAATGCACTTTATTGTACTCTCTCCAAGAACACGTGTTCTGAAACCTCTACTTTATACGTGTATATCAACACACGTGCAGCGTTTAAGTACATTTTGATTGGGATTCGCTTTAGTGTCTTCGGAAATTTATCTGTCCTTCGGACTTTTAAAAAAAAAATTCAAATAACTGTTTCTGCTTTTAAATTCTAAAGATAGAACCTCTTCGATTTAAAAAAAAAATAGGTACTGTATGATTTAAGTTATTGTGAACATTTTACACTTTAACATTTTAAGGCTAATTCTACGAAGAAAATCCATTACAAGGTTATATTCAATGGGCAATAAATATGTTCATGTTACGAAAGACTTTTAACTTCAATTTACAATAAAGTTTAAATGCAATTGTACTAGTCTTGCAGTATTTTTTTTATTTTGTAATTGATATCATTTGTCACTCTTTCGGTTGTAGTTTCATTTATTCAAGGTTAAGAGTTATATAGAAAATACCGTGTTGCTGGCTTCTAACAAAATATGTATTTTTTGCTGGCTTCTAACAAAATATGTATTTTTTTAGACGCAAATATTTACCAGTAGATCCGAGAAATTAAGTTATGTAAGGAAATGTATATCTATAACTGCAATTTCTGCTTACCACCTTAGAGAAAGTTTCTTATATCAAACACATATCAAATAAAAGTGAATAAAATTAAAACCATTGAAGGCACAATAAAACATTAAAACTTTGGTAGGTGCGTGTAAAAACAAGTCAGTATATGAAATAACTATATTCTTGAAAAGAAAATTTGGTTTAACACAAATCAAACATAAATTGAGTGAGATGGAATGTTGAATGAGATTAAAAATTCATGTTTCATAGCTCGATTTTTTTGTAAGGTACCAGGAATATGATGTAATCCCTCAGACGCGCGTTTCGTTTACAAAAGACTCATCAGTGACGCTCAGATCAAAACAGTTAAAAAGCCAAACAAATACAAAGTAAATAAAAGAGCATTGAAGAAAGTTCCAAAATGTTGTGCCAAATACGGCTAAGGTAATCTACTCCTGGGGGTAAGACAATCCCTAGTTTTATCTGAATAGTTACTGAAAGGATTGTTGCATACTTTATTCGCATCTCTTGCATTTAAGATGCAAATATGAAAAAGAGTATCGGATATGATAGAAATAAGACAACTCCCTATTTAATACCAAAATTACTCAGAAATTACCAACTACCGTACGGCCTTCAACAATAAACAAAACCTATACCGTAGAGTTCACTATAAAAGGTCCAAAATGGAAAAATATAAAAACAATTCAAACGATAAAACTATGTTTAGATTCATGTTCTTGCAACCAATGACAGTTCATATATATTGGTTGGTTGTATAATGTAGAAATACACAAGGAATCTCTCATTATAGATCGTATAACGATGGATAGAAACTGTTTCTGCTATTTAATACTAAAGTAGTAAAGATAGGACAACTTAGTATTTTATTTTCTGAAAACAATTAAAATGTTAATGATCTTTGTACTCTTTTACCATTTTACTCAAGTCTGTATGATTCTACGTTACTCCAAGAATATTCCTTACATGATTATATCTAACCTGCAATAATTTAATTTTGGATGTAACGCGTCTTCTGATTCGCTGACGTTATTTTGTAATGAGCCAATAGACATAATTTAGTCATGTGACCGTGACGTCATCAACGTTTTTTCATGGTTTTCTACGGTTTAAAATGGAAATTAGAATTAAATTATAAGAAATTAATGTTATATTTTTTCTGTCTATTCGAAATAGCATAAAAAATTTGGTGCAATCTGTAAATAACCCGCTACGCGCGTTATTCAGTGCGCACCAAATTTTTTATGTTATTTTTTATAGACAGAAAAAATATTACAGTCATTTCTTAAAAAATATTTGCATGTTACGTAAGACTTCTAACATCAATCAACAATAAAGTTAAAATTCGATTGTACTTGCAGTCTTTGTTTATTTTGTAGTTTTTATCATTTGTCACGTTTTCAGTTTAAGTTCGATTAATTCAAGGTTTAATAGTTTTATATAGAATACTAACGTTTTGATGGCTTCTTAGAAAAATATCCATTCTTTATAATGCATTTAAGACCTACTAGATCCCATAAATTGATATGCGAGGTAATGTATTTTTAACCTCATATTCTTCGAATACTTACCAGCTTTTTAAAATAAAACACATATCATATTAGTACGAAACTAAGTCAATGATTAACTGTGCATTTACATTCAGATATCGCAGATCAAATTTATTCGTTCATAGTGTGTTAATTTACGTTTTTTGATTGAGTTGTTAAGTTTTCTAATTGATATTTTATCGTGTGTTTTTCTATGTTGTAATGTTATACTATTGTTTCAGAAAAAGGGAGAAGATTTGGTACCATTAAAACGTTAAATCCCGCTGCAAATGTTTGCATTTGTACTAAGTCAGGAATGTGATGTACAGTAGTTTCATTAACAATACAATTATCTTCTTTTATAAGGTATTGTCTCTACATGATTATTATTAGCTTGACAATTCATGCGGTTTTCCTATAATATAAAAGCACAAAAAATATCATCAAAGCAAGATATACAAATGAATCGGAGGGCGATTCAAGATTGAATGTTAGTTGGGGATTTGACCCTAAAGTTATATTTTTTATTTTTTTTAAAATATTTGCTTATATCAACGTTAGTTGAACTAGTGGATAGCTGTCTTTGTGTGATTCATACAATACACTCTTACTTTTTATATCATTTTATTTTATTCCAATGGTATGATCTATTTGGATAATTTGTTACTGGTGGGCCACAATATATATTTAAAAAAATGAATTGCACAAAACAATTCCAATCATTGCACAGTGCCAAAATCCATAGACAAATGCAAACATACAAAAAAACGTGTATTTATGTAGAAATACATGTAACTGAACAATTCGATAATGCAGAAAGGATTGTCTTGGACTTTTCTAATACTCTGACAACTATCTTTAGTGATACAAGTAGCTATGTTAAAATATATAATTGTGTATGATTTTTACAATTTTGAATAATTTTGGTTTACGGTGTGTTCAATAGTCTACTTAACCTTATTTCCTTATTAACGACACTTTTGAACAACTGGGCCCAGGTCTTGATGTACTGTTATCACCTTTTGTCTTCAAATGGGATTATCAAATGAAGCTTTGTTAATTAGTCAATAAGATATCAATCATTACGGACACAATATTTGTTATACATAATGTGTTTGCTTAGTCATGACCATATTGTTTCAATAAGTGATGTGTTGAAATACCGTTCATTAATATTTGCACTGTACTTTAAAAAAAGACCCAACATTCAACAAATAACTATTAGAAATTTGAATTATTTGAATTAACAATAACATTATCGCAATTTCTTCCAAGTTATAGCGGTCCAATTTCTTTTACGAAAAATTGTTGTCTTTAGAAACTTTTACTTTATGAAGGGTCCTATCGCTGCTGATTTGGTCAAAGTGTGGTGGCCCAGATTTGAAAACAAGATTTTTCCATCTTGTCAACTTCAAATTTAATGTAACAGCATTTGAGAAACAATAGTTTTCTGTGAAGTACGCCCTACGTGTTATAATTTGAATTGTTGTTTGTCTTTCTCCAAGTTATATAATGTTACTTTATCGTACCTTCTCCTTTGGAACTAAATGCAGTAACAAAAAAACAATGTTGAAGATTTGTTAATTTGGTCATTAATCTAATAACATGTTCATTTAAGATTGTTAAAGCTTAATAAAACAAATTCTTCTATCAATTTTTCAGTCGGTTGCTAAGTTCTACATTTCGCATAAACAAATTCCTATAATAGCACGTAGAAACAAATGACAGTGTTTTGCATTCTCAAATGCTACTTAAAAGTTTGAATGAATGTTGCTTTTATGATAAATTATTGTTTTTTCACAGCTGTTGTTATGTTATTATTGTTAGTAGGTTAATATAAAGTCCAAACATTCAGTGAAAATATCGTCTTTCTATGTTTTAAACACTATTTCATTATCGTGTTTTTATATCGTTTAAGTGTATTGAAATTTTATTTAGAAAACAGTTTTAAATACGTTCAGCTATACATTTCTTCTATTATATTTGTTATCCTCGTATCCTATTTTGTTTACATTAAGATCTAATCCCGATATTTTAGCAAGTACATAAAATGTTGCATTTAATTTCAATACAATTTCTTTACATTAGTATGGACATTTAGAACAGAATGTTGTGTTAATTATTGACGATAGCTCTCTAACTAGACTATGTGTACCTAAGTTCACTCCGGTTTTAGTGGGTTTCGTGTTCTCAGTTTACTTTGTAGAGTTTTCAGTGTAGTGGGTTTTTTTTCTTTGTTTATATATTGGTTGTGGTTCGTCTTGATAAATCTTTAGTTTTCTATGTAAGATTTTATTGTCTTTTAGACGGTTATTTTTGTGTAGTATTTTGTTATCATTTTGACAACTTTTAGTGTTGTTATTTTATGATGCTCTATCGTAAGTTGTCTATGCATTGTTTTGATGTCTTTTGGACGTTTTTTGTGGAGTTCGTGTTGTTGAATCTGCAGTTTACTATCTCCCAATTGATACGATATTCCCGTGCTTGCATTTCCAATCATGATTTACTGGTACGAGGGTTACCGCCCAAAAGGAAGATATTAAACCAAGAGTTCCAAATGGTGAAGTTGAAATCATTCCATCGTTAATTTTACGGACGCCATCACGAGTTGGTTGACCGTTATGGAATAACCGTTTCACAAATGATATCGGATATGTTCCCTACGTCGTAACTACAATCCCCTTCCCTTTCATGAATGAGACCTACCGAATAAGACTATTTACCGGATTTGTTATCACATAAGCAACACGACGGGTGCCAAATGTGGAGCAGAATCTGCTTACCCTTCCGGAGCACCTGAGATCACCCCTAGTTTTTGGTGTGGTTCGGGTTGTTTATTCTTTAGTGTTCTATGTTGTGTAATTTGTACGTTTGTTTGTCTGTTTGCCTTTTTCATTTTTAGTCATGAAATTGTCAGATTTTGAGTTTGACTGTCCCTTTGTTAGTAGCGTTTGTTGTCCTTGTGACCATTTTGAAATGTTTGAGTCAAACTCATATTTAGAAATGATAACCAATTCTTTTCTTGAATTAATGCATACAACCATTTCTTTCTTTTATGTATTGATGTACAAATACTTCATTTACTTGTTACTTAGATACTGCTGCGCAAGAATTTTAGGAAAATAGAAATGTTTAAAGCAATGGAATTAGATTAGTAAAACTATGATAGAAATTTTGATTATTTCCTAAGTGCAAAACTTCAATGTCAGACAGTAAAATATTCTATTCTATTACGTAATTTTTCATGTTTACACATTGAACGATTTACTGGGAATTTTTTCTGTTTGAATTGTATACTTGCGTGACTATACATTATAATTGCTTTCTTATCTTCCTTTTGCAACACTATTAATATAACTTATTGACCTGACACACCTGTTTTAAATGTTTGTTAGTTAACACATCATACCGTCCCGACGGAATCAATGTTACTATTATGACAATAATCTTTTACGTCTGGTCTTTTATAGGTATGGGTTTTGTTCTTTGTCGAAGGACGGTGACATATAGTTTCAGAAAAGTCTACATTTTGGGACTATGTTGGATAGTTGCCTCATGGCAAACATAACACATCTTCCTATTATATTCATATTAGGAATTATTGTAAATATTGGTGTAGCGACATACTTTAATCTTTATATGGCTATATTGTATTCCAACAAGGAACCAGACAATTTTGTGCAGGGATTTTGGTCGCATAAATACATATCCCTTTTTTGTGTCATAAATCAAATTTATTCGTTCAGCGTATGTTTTCTTGTTTTTGTTTATAAGTCTTTTTGATCTAGTTAAACCATTTCAATATATATTTTAAAGTATGGGTTGATATTTTAAAGTATTTCTTTTTTTGTTGTTGCAATGTTACACTACTGGTTATGGTGAAAGTTGGCGTCTGTTAAACATGTAAAACCGCTACATTTGTATGTACCATTCTGTTGTTCAGTAGTTTTGGTTTGTTGATGTTGTTCATATGTGTTTAGACTATTTAGTGAATTCATTAAATGCTTTCATAGTATGGTTCATTGCTATAAAAGCACGATGTTTGTTAACGCTAACCCTGGACACAAAACCAAGTTCAACCAACCACTTTTTCTTAAAATGTCCTGTACCAGTCAGACAAAAAGCAGTACTTAGCTTTTAGTTAGTTTCTATGTTAGTTGCATTGTCGTTTGTTATTTTGTTGCACTTCAGTGTTTTTTTGTTTCGTTGTTTCCCTCTTATAGTTGATGTGTTTACAACAGTTTTAGTTTACAACCTCGATTTTTTTTCTCAGAATACGTTTTAGAATTTCTGTCATTTCATGCAACTGCCATACAAGTAAGAGTTTTAGCTGTCTAAAAAACAAGATTTAATCTATCATTTGTACAAAGTTGATTGTGCTAAGTCAAGCCGATGACAGGTGTTTGCCATGGGTTTGATTTTTCTGTTGCCGTTTAGAAGATTCCTTAAAGTTTGACTTTTGTTATTTCATTTTTTATTAGGAATAAACACAACGACCTTTCAACACTGTACAACATCTTACAGAAGGTAATTCACAATTTAATTAGGACCCCTCGACATCACCCCTTGTGTGTATGTTGGGTTCTTGCTGTTCAGTATATAAAATGTGTATGTTGTATGTTGTGTGTTTTGTACTGTTTGTCTTTGCATCGTTTTTTTGGAATTATCAGTTTATTTTCAAGTAATCTGTTTGAATACTAGTATGTTATCTTTGGTTTCTCTTTTAATGATGATTCATATATGGTATTAAACTATTTTAATGATGTATCTGTGAATTAAACATGAGTAATTGCAACACCATACCCAGTTTCCAACCGTTGAAGAAAATGGCATTAATAGCTTCTTGATACATGTGGTAGACCAAATACCTAAATATTTCGTTTATTATAATTCAATTGGAATTTAATGGAAATTACATCGTATTCAACTCTCATCTGTAATAAACCACATGTATGTGTGTGCAAATCGCATATTAGTGTGTGGTTATCTAATAAACAGTAGATACTTTCCAAACAACTGATTGTGTATACCACAAAACATCAGATATCACTGCTTTAACATACTCAATCTGTGTTACTTCTAAGTATTTTGATACTAATTTACTACTATCTTTTAGTTTATGTCAAAATTACTATATATGATTAATTTGAAAATGTCAATGAACCCCAGTAGAATATTTATCAAGTAGTCAAAAGGTGAATAGAATGTAACAAATGAAACTTGAATACAAAAGATGAACTAAGTATTTTGTACACAATAAATCGTCACTTATCACCACTTAAACACAATTAACCTATTTATTGTTAATATACCTTCAAAAATATATTTACTGCTACCTATAATGTATCAACTTTTATTATAGGATTTAACGCCTTTTTAAAGGAATTTATTAGTGTATGATCTCGACCAATTCACTCACCAACAAATAAAAGGATTTTTATGATATGTTCGTGAGCGACTTGGTCCACTTTATACACCAATAAAGGTAGATTAGCGAAAGCTTATTGAGCCACCCTCTTTAAATAAAGTAATTACTTACTTACTTACTTACAAAAGGGCGTTTAATCCTTATAATTCTTTAAAATTGGAAAAAGGGAATATTTTTTTCCACACTCGTTACCTCTATTACACGTCAATTGTGTATTTATGTCATTTAATAGGCCTGGCTGGTGCATGAAGATACTTGTTGGTTAACGCAAAAGCATGTACTCGATGAAAGGTAGGTGCCAATCTTGGCCTCAAATTTCAGTTTCATCTAACGAAAGATTTTGTACACGTTTTAAGCACTTGAGTGTCAATTGATTCAAATAGTTTATGTGAAAGATTTTAACTGAGTTAGTCATTAAAATCACTCCGATTTATGCTTATATATGAAAACAATCTTTCAAATACTAGTATGCCAAAAACCTCACTTTTCAGATGTTTTATTTCAATATTATGAATGAACACGAATGCGGCCACTTTCATTTAAGACAGAAACCGTCTCAAATTTAACTAAAATGCTAAAACTGAGAAGATTTCAGTAATTTATCATGACTTAATGATGCTAGGACCCGATATGTGTGCATTGTATTGTCAAACACAGCCCATATCTATGTAGCAGAAGCATTTTTCTTTCCAGTAAATAGCTTAAAATTACATTTTAACAGTTTTGTAAAACTGCTATATTTTAGGGTCAAAAAGGGGTCTTACTGAACCTCCTCCTTTGCTATCTGATAAAAAGAACACTGCAAAAACTCTTCTAATCGTTCATACGAATGTTTTTATGTTATTTAACGATAAACGTGCAGTGAAAATAAATTTGGTAACTTCGTTGTTATTATCGCCGTCATCCTGTTTACATTGGTTACAAAAAGAAGATCGATCAACGTCGCCTATCGAAAAATAACCAACAACAAGATCAACTACCGATAGTTCTCTCGACCAATCATATCAACGTATTCCCTAATATGCAAAGCATTTAAGAATTATTATACAATACATGGTTGATATGAAAATGTTAATGAGTATCCTCTACCTTCTCCCCCATAGAATAATTGCAAGTAGGCAACAGGTAGAATGTAACTTTAATATAAAAGGTATACATAGTCTTTTCTATGTAATGTGTCATAGTTTGCATGTCATTGTTCTCAATTGCGAGAAACTGCAATCACTGGGAAATCTTCAACATTTAAAGCTGTCTTTCTATTGATAATCCTGCACGTACTAGTATATAGTTAAGTTAGGTGATTTTTTGATTTTATGAATGACTAAATGCAGATGTATGTTATCTACAGTTATCAGGTTTTTTTTAAATGAATCAAGTTTATCGTAAACGCTGACTTTAATGGTAGAAATTGATCACCTATGTTGTACTGTTTGGAGACATATTATCTTTATTTAAAAATGTAAATTGATAAAAAAAAAGATTGTCAAAAAAATAGCATATCGTTTCATAACAATCTGTCAGTAGTTTTACCATTAAAAAAATGTATTGTTTTCTACACAACAAAGATTTCTGTGCGCAAATATTTGTGGTGTCATGCTCACCAGGCTATACTTAAGGCTATATAGCTTTTTTCTACAAAAAATGTTTTCTCGTATTCAAATATTCTAACAACTATTCTGACTAATTTTTCAAAAACTCACACATTTTGGGTAATTGGTCTTCTCAAATAAATTTAAAAGGACTAAATTTCCTCACTAATGAATAACATTTACAGTAAGTAACAATCAACAAATGTCAGACTTAAGTTAAACGCATGCCTAATCGTAAATAATATCTGACAAAGTCATTACTTTGATAAGTGTTGGTTTTTAAAACGTTGGAATCAAATAATAGATGTTAAATCAAAGTTAAAATGCCAACCTTGTATCATTATGTCTCGTTTTATGTGGAGGATAGTGGATTTCAATTGTTTTAATCACAACTGTGTAGTTGTTTGTTCCTGTATAATTCAGCTGATATCAGTATATTTCTTTTCATTATGGATTACCAATTTCTCCTTTCTTCAAATATTCCTTACATATCTAATGGTTGTGTTTCCCTGTTAGGGAGGTTTACTTATATGACAAAAAAAATCAAAACCACTGGGACAATCAAAACTGAAAATCGAAAAAAAAGTCACTTGTCATAAGTAACGAGACGGTTGTTACTAGCGTAGTAGGAATTTTAAAATCTTTGTCAGACTATAAACAGCTCTGGTTTTCAATTTGGTCCCTATAGCTTAATCTGTGCTTTTTTTTTATATTGATATTTGTCAGACAGTTATTCTTCTACTGAACAATAAAGTCTCTTTTTTTTTTTTTTAAATATTTCAGTGTCTTTTCATCTTAGTTTTTCCATGTTGCTACCAAATTAGATTTCTTTTTTAACTTCATTTTATTTTGCCATTCGGTCAGATGATCACTCAAATTACATAATACGGTCAACTCTTGAAAAATACTTTTGGAAATCTTGATTGTGGTTCATGTCGCTCAATCTTTAGAATCTGTGCATTGTTAATGTCATTGATACACTGAACAATCCTAGAGACAAACAGGCAGACGTAAAAAAAAAAAAAATTGGGAAAGAATGTCAAAATATTGTATGTATCCTAACCACTAAAATAATTGAAACTATTAGCGGGATATATTTCTGATTCACTGGGTAAAAGATCAGTTTATTTGGAAAGAAATGAAAAAGGGAATTTAAAATACTTTGTTTCGTAAAGTAAACTATTAAGAAAGAACTCCTTTTGATATTGCATTGTTGAACAAGAATCAATAGTTAATAACAATCGCGAGGCTTGGCAAAATTTGAGTATGTAAATAAATTACAAAAGTCCGGTCAGAGCACTAGTTTTGACCTAACAATATTAAAAAAACAATTAAAATACTTTGTTGTTGGCTAACAAGTGACCTGTAGTTGTTGAATATTACGTCGTTTGATATCTGGTGGACATTTTTTTCATTTTCAATCATACCACATCTTCTTATTTTTGCAAAAAGTTGATAATCAATATAATCACATTAAAGTTGCTATGTTACGGGTATCAATGTGTATTTATCAAATATTTAGTATGACTTATGATATATACATGAGCTGTTTATAATCTCAGTGACATGATTTCAACGTCTTTACACCACTTGCAAAATGTTTTAGTTTTGTAAACATAAAAGGTAAGAAAGGTGTATTAAGCATTCAAGAAGTATAGTACGCGTTTCGTTTATCATCATTCTTTATAGACCATTATTTCGTAATAATACTGTGTTTAATTTTGCAATTTGATAAGGGACTTTCCGAATTGAATTTTCCTTAGAGATTGTTATTTTGTTATTTTACTTTTTGAACATTTGTCAATATTCAACAACATGTAGTTCATAGTTTTGTGATGATTCATTATAAGAGTAAATACAGACTTTTTATCACTTAGGAATTTGATACAAAAATCGAAAACGAATACATGTCAAAGCATTCACACTTCGATAAATTTAAGTTTTAGCTGTTCGATATGTATGAGTAATTTCCAAAACATACCCGGTTTCGGAAGAGAAAATGACATTTATATGTTTTGGTAATATGTGTGCCAGACGGCAGATGGGACAATTCGTGTAATATAACTCAACTGGAATTTAATGGAAGTGACACCGCTGTCTACTGTTATCTGTATTAAACCACTTTTATCTATGTTGTTGTATATAAGAAAACAATGAATAATTTCAAAGCACCGTATTTTCTACATCTGCTTATTCTGATGAATATTCAATGTAACGATAATGTACTTGACGAATGTATGAAAAATTTACTTTTAGCATTTTGTTCATATAGAAAATTAAAACAAATCACCCCTAGAAAAACAAGTGAAAGGTGTCAAAAGATGAATTAAAAATGTAATTTGAATAAAAAAAGGAGAATAAGTTTTTTTCTACGAAATGGATCATACTCTGAATTATATTGTTCAAATATGAGAAACTAAAATCAAGTTATTTAAAACTTCCTTTTCTTTTGATAATATGATAGCACGCCTGATAAATACATATGCAGAGTAACTACATACATTCTCGACTCTATCAATGACTTTATGCATTTGGATATTAACTACGAATTTATTTAATAATGTTGACGTTGATCAAAATCGCCTACCCTTATTTTTAAAACAACGTTTTAAAGATAATTAATTGTATTTAATTAAACTACAAATAATGCTACAAGGATACATTATATTAAAGAAAAGAAAGACTTTTGCTTCAATTTGTTATTTTATTTCAAACAGAATAAACATCTATACAATAAACATTTTTATGTGCACAGCACTTGTTTCTGGGATAGGCTCCTCAAGTACATTGAAGCCTTATAAAAAGGAAAGAAAAATTTAAATAGATGCAAAATAAATATAAGGAATATAACAGAACAGCAAAACAATATCTAAGGAAGTTAAAATATAAGAGCAATCATATACTTCTGATAATTTACAGTCAAACTGTTGCATGTTTATTATTACAGAGCAGAAGCACTTGCCGCAGGGAAGATTTTATCCTTAGGGACTCGTAGTCTTCCAGTAGTTGTCATGACACAATGGTAGAGATTTACAATCGTCAGATACTTTCTTAAGCTTGATTCAGAATAAAACAGTAAATTTAGACTTTGATGTTGAAATGCGTAGAAAGAAAATAATCTTTAATAATTTGCACTACATATTATAAGAATAGTAGTCGTGCTAAGCTTTGTACTTGAGCTCATACCAATCTCATCAACAATTTCCATTCATGACTATGAAATGATTACAGTTGTTACAATAAACAGATCGATATTCAAATGTTTAAACACCAATCAAAAAAAAATAAAGCAACATACGGGGATGTACCTATCGTTAGTCACGTGGTCAATATTTTCCGGTTATCACTCCCGTTCGTCTACCAAGGTCAGTTTTTCCAGTGGTCTATATATAGAAGCGTGGTTTTCACCTGTTTACGTTGTTCACATACTATATAAGAGAACACGACTATACAACAATCATTTAATTAATTTAACTTTGTTAAAACACATACAAAAATACAAAATGCTTTACCTAAACGACAACCGTGTCAATGTGAGCTTGGAAGGAGATGTGATGACTATTGCAAGTGAAGAAAATAATTTACTTGGTACGAAAGAATTTTGATTTTATTTCAACGAAGTAATGCGCAAGTGTATAATCTTTAAATAACTTTTGTGTTGTTCACTGTTACACGAACGGTATATATTAATTGTTTTTTTCCTGAATTTTAAGAAAAAATGCATATTGTGTTACGAGTATACTAGAAAATACACGTAGTTAATCAAAAACTTTATGTTTTTCATCTTTCCTTCGTTTAAAGAAACAGCCGAAGTAACGATTTATTTACTTTTAATTTCAGCGTCTATCGAGATACGGTATCTGTTAAAATCTGTATTGGAACGTACAAATCTAACTGTGCATTATGTGATACAGAAGAAAAATATGAATCTTAAAGTGAAAACTTTGGTTCTTCATGGAGATGCAGAGGATGCACAAATATTGCAAAGTGAAATCGATCACATATTAAAAGGTATTTATTTAAACAACGGTTTTATCGAAGTCAAAAATTAAATATGTTTTAGCTGTATAGTATTCAATTTAGTTGTACATTATACTTGTAAAAGGTTGTTTATAATATAGATGTAACTAAACTGTTTTTGATATTTAATTGTTATGTACTGACGAAAGAAATAGCATGTCAATATTGGTACGCATGGATTATACAGATTATAAATTGATATGACAATAGACAATCGCTTGTTCAAATGTCTTATTATATTTTTTTTGTCGATTTAAGATCGACCAAGGAGGCTTTTAGTAATAATCAACCCAAATAGTGGTAAGAAGAAAGGAATACAAAAATACAAAAAAGTTGCAGCTCCTTTATTTCAACTCTGTGGCGTGAAAGCTGATATCATTGGTAAGACTTTTTATTTATAAACTTTGTTTTAATGTTCTGTGAATTATATTATCATATTTTGCTTACAAATATTGATTTTGTTTTTAATTATTCGAATTATATTCCCATCCCGAAAGTGGGGGTACAGTGGTCAAAAATTCTGGTTGCATTTTCTCAAGAACTAGACATCAAGACTTACAAAAAATTCGAATCAATCCTGCATTTTGCAGTATAGTTCATAAAAGATATGTTCATTAAAAAAAAACAAGAATCGTACAGGTTGAATTTCGAATCGACCTTTAACACACAAAGGGTGCGGGTAAAAACAATCCATTATTACTACAGTGTTTATTTATTTTTTATTGCAGTAACTAGAAAACAAAAAGAGCCTACGGATATCCTGAAGAACTACAATCTATCGAATATTGACGGGTAGGTGAAGTCGTTTTTAACATCCCATTGATAAAAGCTAATGTTTCGATAACAAAATATTTTATCGATTCAAATTAAGTTTTGGATAAATAAGACAAAATCTTGTATTCACTTGAAAAGAAAATAAAAATAACGTAATCCTAAGAAAAAAAATCCAAACCCAGATAGTTATTAAAATAATTTGTTTATTAAAACTTGTACACAACATTTATTCAGCAAAGCATTAATAATATATGTATGATACAACTTTTCATTGTTGCTTGTGGCGAATGAATTTGTAATTTATGTTTACGTCATTTTTTAATTATAGTATAGTAACAGTAGGTGGTGATGGTTTATACTGTGAGTGTATGAATGGACTAATTACACGGGTTCAACGAGACAACAATGTGAATGTGAATTGTCACAATACTGACATTGTGTCAGCATCACTCCCCATTGGTATCATCCCAGCAGGCTCTGGTAACGTGATTGTTCAATATCTTCATGGGACTAAATGTGCAAGCACTGCTGTTCTCCATATCTTACTTGGTGGCAACGTCGAGTCCAACGTTTGTAGTGTTCACGAAGGAGGCAAACTTTTGTCATATTCGGCACTGATACTTGGATTTGGACTGTTTGGTGATATGATGCACGACTGTGAGAAGTTTCGGTGGATGGGACCGTTGAGATATAATGGTATGCATAATATTTTGATAATTGAAATCTGATTTAGTCAGTTGAGGAATAAATGACAAAAAAAAAGTTCCTATCTGTAAGTTTAATTAAAAAAAAATTCTTTTTAGAAAGAGTTTAAGAAAATGGTAAATCGAAATGGATAGCCAAAATTTGTATAAACGCATTTGTATTTCGTATATCTTAATATTATCATAAAACTATCAAAATTTCGCATTAGGAATTTGTTTTCTATCGTTTCATTTTATCAATGATTTGTTGAAGTATTGATTTATCGGTGACATATCTTATACAATGTATCTTATTATTTATCAGTTGTCCCTGTGGCTTCAATGTTAAAGAGAAGGGAAATTGATGTGGAGATAGAATATTATTCAGCTAACAAGGATAAAGCGACAAAAATATTTAAAGGATTAGGAAAACAAGTATCCCTTCCAAATGGCTTCATGATACCTTCATGTAAATCAAAAATACAACGAACTAAATCCACACCAGGTGTACTCGACAGTTCAGATATTCAAGGTATGTCTATAGCTATAATTATATGATTGAAAATCTAAAACAAATTACTTCTAAATATCAAACTTAAGTTAAATAAAAAACATTGTCAATCAATTTCCATAGGATTTCCTTAATATTGCTAGTCAATTTTTTTCATTGTATTGTTTAAAGCACCCACCGTTAACCTTTTTCAGCTCAATTTGAACACAGGCAATTTCAAATTATACAATAAATACTTTATTGTTTTCCAGAATGTGAAAAAGAAGAAGGACGTGTGTATGCAGTAGATACACATGCCGTT
Source organism: Mytilus trossulus (assembly GCF_036588685.1). NCBI lineage: Eukaryota > Metazoa > Mollusca > Bivalvia > Mytilida > Mytilidae > Mytilus > Mytilus trossulus. Next base: position 7,999,885 of record NC_086373.1, on the reverse strand, counting down.
ATGATGAAAGAAAAATCAGGAAGAATGACTCCAAGTTTCGGACAAGATTCACTTATGGTGTACACCACACATAAATGTACATTGTCAGACCATGTGTCACAGCTAACCAAAGTAAAAAACGAACAAACCGATTGTGTAAGTACTATAAAAAAAAGCTGCAAATTTAAACACTATTTAAAATTAATTTATATGTTTTTGAATTGAACAAAGAACACATTACGAATTATATTTCAGTAAAAGATCAAAAGAAGTACAACTGCATAAAACTTTTGATATGTTTAATCTACACAAAACCAATTGTCAAGTGGCTGTTGATATGATTTATAAAATTGGAGGACAAAACAACAGTGAGAATCAATACTCATTAGTCAAAAAGAGATTAAAAAATCATGGCTTTAAACAACAATGGTATGCAGAACGGAAATCTGCAAAACACTAAATAAAATGATACATTTTCTTCTGTATATATACAAAGAAGATGTGGTATAATTGCCAATGAGGCACCACACATTTTAAGTCGATGTTATACTTGTAATTTAAATTCAAGTGATAAATATATCAAGTTGAAAAAACTGATTAAGTAGTTTTCCATTGAATTTTTCAGTATGATTACAAATTTGTAAGCAAACACGAAGTTTCTAGTTATAAAGTCCGATTGCTGAATGCTACAGTTTCTGAAAATACGAAAACCCTTCAAAAGGATTTCTACCTGAACTGTGATGGTGAGGTCATTAGATTAACAGAGCCTGAGTTTGATGTAAAGCTACACAAGAAAGCAGTGAGGATCTTTGGAAACGCTTTCGGATGAACATCAGTAGACAAGTAAATGAACAAATGCCACCAAAGCATTGGGATATCTGTTCAGAAAATTCCGCCGTGTACCTCAAGAAAAGAAAGCGTTCTAAAGTCTCGAATGAAACGTGTATGTCATTAAAGAGTATTTTTAGAGACAATACAGAATCGAGGTTTGCTCAGAGCCGAGGAAAGATCGACATGGAGTAGATGTTACTTGAGAGTATTTATGAGCCTCCTAAACTATGCACAACTATACGTTGATATGAATAGACGTGGACCAATACCGATCCATAGTAATGATGAAAACATAAGACCACGTGGACATAATCTAACTGTAACTGCTATGCAGCTTGTTATAATTTGTAAATTAGAAACATGACGATTGTGCTAGTAGCAACTATGTTGTTTTACGTGTTTCTACTATGTAGGTTGTAGAAATTAAATAAAAAATCAGAAAAAATAATCTGTATGTCTTTATATGTTATCAGACTATGGAAAAATCGAATGGAAACTATAGACATTTATTCTCATTTCTCATGGTATTATCTGTTTTAACATTTACATGATCTACGTTGTTTTCAGTTATGATGTTGTAATTGCTAACTGAACACATGAAAAATCTACCCGGAATTAAACGCGTTCACAACATTGAAAACACACCAAACTGGTTATATTAGGCCGTGTTCACACCAAAAGTCATGTACAGTAAACATGTTTACATTTAGTTTACCGTAATGCACACTGGTTTCACATTACATTTGTTCACATTCATACACCTTGTTTAGCTACCTGTACATGCGATTTGTTCACACTTTTAAACTGTGTGTCATTTAAATGTTCATTACGTAGAACCGAATGCAATTTTTCGGACAGTTTTCTTGCGGATTGAGAACAACCGTTTGACTTTAAAAAGAGGGGATGGGGGTTCCTTGATAAATATTTTGATCCTCAATTTGATAAAAAAAAAATTTTAGTCATATAGATGATTAAAAAAAAATTGGAATTCAGAACTTCACCATACATTGTTAAATATTGTAAAATAAATAAAATTTGATTGCTAGCATCGTAAAAACTAAATAAAAACGTTAGCGCGAAAAAAAATCTGACTCACCCCCTTTTTAAAGCAAGTGGTTGCTCCTTTATGAAAGCCATTTTGATGATTTGCAGTAGTTTAAAGATTTCTCGATTACGCATAAGAATCAGTAGGCTGCATCAGCATGCTACAGACGACGAAAAAGGATTGGTATGTTAAGGAGCACTACATTTTCGTTCTCTTCTGGTAGTTTTTTTTTCATTTGTTGTTATATATTCTTCAAGGAGTATTTTGCAAAAGTAGGGGGTAATGTTTTTTCTTATAATTTTAACGGATCTGAGATACTAAAAAAACAAATTAATTAACCTCACACTTTTTTTAGTAATGCATTCATATATATGAGTGAATCGTCAATTGTTCCACCTTACAGAAATTCCAGTGGAAACTTTATTATAAACAATGTCATAATACCTGTACAAATATTCTATACTATTTATTCCGTAAGAAACATCTACTGTAATATTTATTCCTGTGGAAATAATATTCCAGAATAGTTTTTTTCCATTTGGAACTTCTATTATAAAGGAACTTCTATTCCGTTACAGTTTGAGTAAAGACCAGTGGCAAATATTTCTGTGTACGGATATTTGTTCGGAAATGATGATACTATGAGTATTGAAAAGGAGTTGATATAGAAACGTTATAACAAATAAATATATCAAGATTATAAAAAAAAATTGTAAAGAACTTAATTAATAATCATAGATATCAATTTTATTCAAAAACGGTTTCTCCTTTAAATATAAATGATAAAATGAATGTTCTAAATGTCTAGTTTTGTGTACACTTAACCTACACAAGGCCTACATTTACTATCGACTGCATGTAGACAAAACATGAATGACACTACATGTAAACATTGAGTTTTATCAATGGGAACGTAATTTTGTTTAGTTTACGTGTGAGTTACACTAACACAACACCGAGTTTAGGTCAATGTGAACACGGCCTTATATATATTAAAATCGATCAATTTATACACGACGTTGTCAGGAATAAATGATGACTTAACTTCTTACGAAAAAATTTACTAAAATGTTTGTCCATAATAATTTATGTTATTTAGAATTTTAACGAAATTTAAAATATGCAAGCACTGTTCTGTAGACTGATAAAAATAAAATAAAATCCACAGACCAATGTAAAAGTTGTGCTTGTAAACAGAGAGCTGGTTCACACTCCTGCTCTTTTGCAGAGTTACTATTTATTCATTAGATGTTTCGTTGTGTTTAATGTATGGGGTATTCATTCTCACAGAAAATCAATACATGCATAGCAAAAAAACACAAGAAACCGAAAGCATAGATATTATTTCAGTGCTTCGTTTCATGGAGACATGACTTATGTATGTGAATATAATTGAATAGCGATCTACATGAACTATCAAGAGCTTTAAAAAGATATAAAGGCAAATAAATGGTGAATTGCTACAAATCTTATATTTTACAAGAAATACGTTATATGAACAACCTTATTTCATGATCTGATTTTAATGAATTTTTATAGAAACTCTGTAAGGGTTTTAGACTTAAAAGGAGTTTGTATGCCTTGTTGATGAATTGGTGCGAAACATAGTCATTATACATGTATCTCTAAAAAAAAAAGAAGCGTTAACTCAATCCGTTTCCAATTCAGGGATGCACACAACTTCAGATTTGTTAGTTCGCATACAATTTAAGTTTACCTTACAAATACACTCATCATAGATACCAGGATTAAAATTTTATATATACACCAGACGCGCGTTTCGTCTACAAAAGAATCATCAGTGACGCTCGAATCCAAAAAAATTTAAAAGGCCAAATAGAGTACGAAGTTGAGGAGCATTCAGGATCAAATATTCCTAAAAGTTTTGCCAAATACAGCTAAGGTAATAATCTATTCTTGAGGTAGAAAAGCCTTATTTTTTTCAAAAATTCAAAGTTTTGTTAACAGTTAATGTATAATTATGAACATATCAATGATAACTCGAGTCAACACAGAAGTAAAAGTAACGTACATTGTTTTTTTTTCTATTGCTATCTAAAAACATTAAAAATAAATAAAACAAAACAAACGTGTCAAATGGCGTCGGATTCATATTGCTTCTGTTTTTGAGGATACTAGTATATAGGTTTACTAGAAAACCCAAGCCGTATTAGGATCAACGTTTTGGAACTTTAAGTCCTAAATGCTCATCAACTTTGTACTTGTTTTGGCTTCCGAACTTTTTTCATCTGAGTGTCACTTGTTAGTCTTGCGTGCACGAAACGCGCGTCTGACGTATTAAAATTTAAACCTGGTACCTATTGTATTATACTATTGTTTCTCTATTCTATTTGTTCTCCCATTTATTGTTTTGTAGTCCTGTCATGTACTGTTGTATGTTAATGTTATATTTAACATTACCATAAAGGAGGTGGTAGGTTTGGCATGTCACAAAACAAGTTTAAACTGACCATTTTTTTTCTTTAAAAAAAGGTAAAATGACAAAAATACTTAACTTTGAGGAAAATCAATTCGGAAAGTCCATAATCACATGGCAAAATCAAATAACAAAACGCATCAAAAACGAAAGGAAAAGAACTGTCATATTCCTGACTTAGTACATGCATTTTCAAATGTAGAAAATGGTGGATTAAACCTAGTTTTATAGCCCTTACCCTCACACTTTAATGACAGTCTCGTCAAATTTCGTTAAATTTACAATGGTGCGTCAACTAAACAGACACAATAAATAAAAAAAGTCAAAATATGGGTACAGCATAAAATGTCCTGCACCAAATCAGGGAGAATGGTCATTGTTATATTATAGTTCGTTTCTCTGTCGTTACATTTTAATGTTGTTTGTCTGATGTGTCATAGTTCTCCTCTTATATTTGATGTGTTTCTCTTAGTTTTAGTTTGTAACCCGGATTTGGGTGTTTTTCTCAATTGATTTTGAATATGAATTTCGAACAGCCGTATACTAGTGTTACATTTATTTACTTTTATATATTGTAAAATCCGTCAATTGAATCGAAAAGATATTTTGTTTGTAAGTTTGATTCGGAACACATAGCAGACATGTACATATCAGTTTTATCCTTTTCAAACGTAATTTTGCAACTAAGTGAGTACCCTTATGTTTCATTCTTCGTATTTATGCTCCATACATCTCAGACTTGTTACCATATGCATGTACACTAACTTTACGTTTTATTACGTTCTAGAGAAAGGTATTACTATTTTTCATTGCGTAGTTTTCTTTTATCTTTGATAGAAATTCAAGTAATCAATTCGAACCAATGCAAAATAACTCGGACAAATAAAAACACAAAATTACTAGAGGGTCGCTTTACAAGATACATATTTAAAATCAGTTGCGTAAAAAGGAAAAGAAAACCTTCTTCCCTTGAAACTAATACATTGCTTAAGTAACATTTAAACGTAAAAATCTCATCTAGGTTTACAAATGAATGAAGGAAATTTTAATCTAGGTTGATTCAGTAGACCATTTTATGTCTGTCTTTTTAAATGAAGAAATTGAAAGTGTAACCCATAGCCATTAACTATGACATTTATCGTTTACTCTTTTATAAACAGAAGTTGCAATAATTCGTTAAAAGGATTTCAAGTGTAAATTATCTTCCATTTGACATTAAAAATATACTTTCTTCTCAACAAAGTGTTTGACAGCACACGTTTGTATTACTCTAATAGACAATTACGTACATGAATCATATTGAAATGTATAATAAAAGAAAAGTTTAATTTCCGGATCATCTTATTGAAAGATTCTGATATATTTAGTGGTTGATGACAAACTTAGTTTTTTTTTATCACTGTAATAATTTAAAAACAATTGACGTGTCAGTATGTCTTAAAACTTAGGATGATAAAAGTATTTACTTTTAACTTCGTACAATTGAACTTTTCATACTTAACTACATGGTAATGGAGAATACTTTTGAATTTTTATTCAATTTTGAAATTTTGTAAAGTACAACAGACTCATTTGTTGTTTTTGTTTTTTTGTTTGATAGTTATTTCAAACCACATCGAAACATTTATCTTTTTGATTTCGTGATATGATAACGATTATCATACGTACACATTTTGATTATCACTTATATTTGTTTTTACATCAACCTGTGTGCACTTTTATTATTCATCGGATGTTTAAATATCATCCTCAGTTAAATTGACCTACAGTTACATAGGTATAAGTTGTTCATAGTCTATATTATACAGACTGTAACCGTCGAAACTTATATTTCCCATTATGTGAATGAATAAGTAATCGTCACAACTCGGTCGATTCCGCCACAACTCGGTCGATTCCGCCACAACTCGGTCGATTCCGCACCTTCATCGAAGTCCGGGATTACAATTGTGGAGATGCTCTGTGAAGGTTGAAAAAAGTTTTCTGTTCTGAATGTGTTTAGACTGACATCATATAAGTAATTTTCCAAGTTATCATTAGCATGATATAGTTGTTTGGATTTGATCAACGCTATTAAATGATTTGAAAAATATGGTTGGGTATGAATAACTTTGACAACACAAGTAGGATCACATTGCACTGTCCTTTGGTTTTACATAAACACTTGAGATGAAAGAATAAAATATTTGAAACATTTGAAAATTAATTTTGAAAGGAACATGTAGTCCTCCAATAGGAATACATGATTATATTTATCACATTATCACAACATTATATGTACAGTAGTATACTTAATTATTTATACTAAATAGGTAAACACTGATACGTCTTTGCTTACATGAACTATCATTTATATTGTCATATTTATAAATTAACTGTATACAAAACTTTTGAATTTTTGAAGTACTAAGTCTTTTCTACCTCCTGAATATATTACCTTAGCTATATTTGGCAAAGCTTTTATGAATTTCGGTACTCAATGTTACTGTTGGCAAAATATGCATTTTTCTAAGAAGGATGTCCTTATCTCAGGCAAAAAAAACTTAGCCTTATTGGTCACAATATTTTGGAACTTTTGGTCTTAAGTGCTCTTCATCTTTGTATTTGTTTTGGCTCTCGAACTTTTTTCATAAGCGTCATTGCTAAGTCTTGTGTGGACGAAATGCACGTCTGGCGTATTAAATTCTAAACCTGATATATAGTTTGAAAGAAGAGGGACGAAAGACACCAAAGGGACAGTCAAACTCGTAAATCTAAAACAAACTGACAACGCCATGGCTAAAAATGAAAAAGACAAACAGAAAAACAATAGTACACATGACACAACATAGAAAACTAAAGAATAAACAACACGAACCCCACCAAAAACTAGGGGTGATCTCAGGTGCTCCGGAAGGGTAAGCAGATCCTGCTCCACATGCGGCACCCGTCGTGTTGCTTATGTGATTACAAATCCGGTAAATAGTCTAATTCGGTAGGTCAAATTCATGAAAGGGAAGGGGATTGTAGTTACGACGTAAGGAACATATCCGATATCATTTGTGAAACGGTTATTCCATAACGGTCAACCAACTCGTGATGGCGTCCGTAAAATTTACGAAGGGATGATTTCAACTTCACCATTTGGAACTCTTGGTTTAATAGCTTCCTTGTGAGCAGTAACCCTCTATCAAGAAAATCATGATAGGAAATGCAAGCACGGGAATATCGTATCAATTGGGAGATATATACCCCGTATGCAGGTGCTGCTGGAATGTTGCTACTTAGAAATGGAAAGTTCACAATTGGAAAGCTGAAATCATCTCTTTTGTCGTAAAGTTTTGTCTTCAACCGACCATCATTGTCAATTTCTAGATGTAAGTCAAGATATGAAGCCGACTTAACTGTATCTGTAGTATCCTTTATCTCCAATTCGATGGGATAGATGCGATCCACATAGTCACCAAATTTTGAATTGTTTAGTGAAAGAACGTCATCTATATAGCGGAAAGTAGAGTTAAAGGATATTGCTAACTTCTTATCTTTCTTACTAAGAAGTTCCTGCATGAAGTCAGCCTCATAATAATAAAGAAACAAGTCAGCAAGTAGAGGGGCACAGTTTGTTCCCATTGGGATGCCGACAGTCTGTTGAAAAACACGTCCTCCGAACGTAACAAATATGTTGTCAATCAAGAAATCAAGCATCTTGATAATATCGGTTTCAGAGAATTTTTTGTTTGAATCAGAATGGTTCTTTACAAAGTATGATTTATCCCTCCCTAAGACAGGATACTTGTATCTACGTTGGCCATTCTTTTTTATGAAGCAAAGTAATACCAACTCTTTTAATTTGTCTTTTAGTTTGAAATGTGGAATACTTGTGTAAAGAGTAAAAAAGTCAAATGTTTTAATACTGTTACAAGATGAAAGAGAGTTAGATTGTATGTACTCTAAAAGATCTTTGGAATTTTTAAGTATCCACATCTGATTCACACCACCTCTAGAATAGGCAGTTTCACAATAACTTTGAAGCCCGTCTTTGATTGCTGATAAAATGGATGTTAATAATTTAGAAAGGGGTTTCGTGGAGCACTTGGAAGACCCAGCAATATACCGTTGTTTGTAAGGACACTTATGTAGTTTAGGTATCCAATACAGTGAAAGAAGATCCAGTTCTTCATCTTTGGTTGAAATATCAAAGGAACAAAGAACAGACCTATGATTATCCAGGATTTCCTCTTTGGTAAGTGTCGTGAGGGTATATGTTGGGTTTCCAAGTGAATTGTCTATACCTAATTCGTTTATCAAGCAATTAATGTAATGACTTTTACAGATAAAAACGATGTTATTTGGGGCTTTGTCTGCGGGGACAACAACATATTCATCATGGAGGTCAGATAGGTGTTTAGCAACATTTGGATCTTTGAAGATTGACGTAGCATGGGCATTGATGGACCCATTCAGTTTCTTAATTCTGATTTGTATTAACGACCTCACTGCCTTAATCCATTCGGATAGAGTGTCTACGTCTTCCTTCTCGCGCTTAGCCCATTGCCTGGCATAATCCTCGACTGAATCCATCAAAATTTTAAAGTTGTGAAAGCTGTTATTCATGTGTTTCTCTGCCCTATATTTTCTCCAATTTTTTTGTATGGTAGTCTTGTCATGTAATGTTGCCATTCCAATGTTATATCTTATATTGCCATTAAAGCGGGAGGTTTGGCATGCCACAAAACCAGGTTCAACCCACCATTGTTTTCTTAAAATGTCCTGTACCAAGTCAGGAAAAAGGTCATTGTTATATTATAGTTCGTTTCTGTGTATGCTACATTTTATTGCTGTTTTTCTGTTGTGTCGTTATTCTCCTCTTGTTGAGTTTCCATCAGTTTTAGTTTGAAACCCGGATTAGTTTTTTTCCTCAATCGAATTATGAATTTAGAACAGCAGTATACTACTGTTACCTTTATTTATTACCCTTTAACTTCGTACTTTATTTGGCCTTTTCACATTTTTGGATTCGAGCATCCCTGGTTAGTCTTTTGTAGACTAAACGCGCGTATGGCGTAAATACAAAATTTTATCCTGATATCAATGATGAATTTATTTACGAACAGTTAATATTATCCATATTCTTAAAAACGAACAGCACTTCAATGTACTAGTTTAACATGTACTAGGTTAATATGTGTGTTTTGTTTGCATGCTCTTTGCTTGTGTGTAATTTATTTTAATGTCGTTTAAAAGCTCATTAGAGCATGTGTTACTTTGTTTTTTGCGTATCGAAAATAACTAAAACTTTGAAAAAAAAAGAAAAAAACATGACACAAGGTTACCATGTAAATAGGACAAATGTTGCCCCCTTTTCCAACCTCCAAAGAGCATCTCGAGGTGATGCACCATGTGAAATCTCAATACTTAAGAATAAAAAGCTATGAACCGAAAAGGACAAGGTTGTATAAGAACTAAATCAAGAAGAAGGATATTCAATATTCTTCGACAGGATAACACAGTCAAAATTTACCATTATACCAAACTATGAAGGAAATTCAAAACGGAAAGTCCCTCCTCAAATGGCAAAATTTAAAGCTAAAACACATCAAACGAATGGATAACAACGGTCATGTATCTGACTTATGTAAGAATTTACTGATTGATATCGTATTGAACATAACGATTCTTGAGAATATGATTTGCGTACCTTTCCGAAGAAAGAAGACGGAATATTTCACAACACATAATCTTTAGTTCTTCAGAAGTCACTGACTAATCAATTGACAAGATAAATGTTTTGCCCTCATCAATAAAATGTTGTCATTTTAGTCTATATGTATCATTGCCATTAAAGTACGACGTTTTGCTAGCCACAAAACCAGGTTCAACCCATCATTCTTTTATTTAAAATGTCCTGAACAAAGTCAGGAAAATATCAGTTGTTATATTTTAGTTTGTTTCTGTGTATTTTAACAGAATAAAAGTTTGGAATGTTATGACAGCATATGAATATGCTCCAGAGGAAAAGCCCACTGTTTCGACTCTGCTTGTCTCAGTTTTTTGTCTTAATAAATGCGACTCTGATTTTTATACTCAGAAATATGGCTGTAACATAGAAACACATTTTTATTTAGAAACAAAAGGTTGTATTATTGACATTGACGTTTTACACCAAAGACAATAGCATAATGACAGCAACAGGTCACCATTAGGATTGTAACAATGAGCAAATCCTACTGTACTCACCTTATACGGCTATATATATTGTTGACTACTAAGAAAAAGGTCTTGCAGTCTTAATTTAGCAGATTCGTAACGAATACGTGTTATATACATGTAAACAGTTCTTACAGTTCGGGGTATAATAAGGAAATTTTAACTTTTTCTCAGTCAAGGCTTAACACATGTTTACAAATACCCAAAGGAAATTATTTCTGTTTTTTTTTAAACAATTATTCACATAAAAGAAGGAAAATAAAACATTTGAGATTAAAAAAAAAATCAATTGGTAAATAATGACTTCAGTAGTTTATTAATATTAATTACTTGTTTATAACCCTTTGTTCAGAACTTAGCAACCGTAATTCCAATTTGAATTAAACAAACATATTGCACGTAGGATTAAAGTATATCAAGAACATTCTGGATAAATACATAATAGCTTGAACACTTCTATAAAAAAAGGAAATATTGGCATGAATAAAACTATGGTTGTAAATATGCTGAGTCCGAAATCTGAATTAACCTTCATCACAAAAGTTTAAACCAAAAATTTAAATCTTGAAGAGCCGTCTCATCAAAAAGAACTTACGAATAAATAAAGGCAACAGTAGGATACCGCTGTTCAAAACTCATAAATCCATGGACAAAAAACAAAATCGGGGTAACAAACTAAAACTGAGGGAAACGCATTAAATACAAGAGGAGAACAACGACACCGCACTAAAATGTAACACATACAAAAACGGACCAATCATCAGACAAATTCCAACGAGAATAACACATATAACATCAAAACCAAATACTTGAATTTGGGATAGAATAACAGTCAAGACCAAGGTCAATTTCGTCTGAAAAAAGTTGAATCTTTTTTTTTTTAATTTCATCTATTAACGGAAGTTTTTGTATATGCTTTTTTTTAAAATCATGTTAGTGGCAAACACTGATTATTTTGTTACTCATACACATTGAGACTATTGGATGAGAATCGGTATCTATCCACTGTATTTTGTAAAAAAAAAATGCACATTATTTATTCGTTGCTTTGAAAGTTATATTGTAGTTATTTTCACCTGGAACGTTCAAAGCAAAAATTCGAATTCCAGTAATCGATTAAAATTAGTTTTATATCTTGGCTGAAATGTTTATTGTTCGACATAGATGGGACCTTACGATGATAAGTCAAGATTTAAAGTTTTTGTTGTAAAAAGACCATGAATAAATAATCCGCAAATATCATAGGAATATATATTGTCACAATAAAAGTGAAACAATCTAGAAATGAAATTAAAATATGAAAAAACAATACGGATAATAAAAGGACATTACTCAAAATTAAAAACAAATGTAACAGCAGTTTGCCGAAGGATTGAATATTTGACAACACAAGTAGGATCACATTGCACTGTCCTTTAATGTTACATAAACACTTGAGATGAAAGAATAAAATATTTGAAACACTTAAAAATTAATTTTGAAGGGAACATGTAGTCCTCCAATAAGAATACATGATTATATTAATCACATTATCAGAACATTATATGTACAGTAGTATACTTAATTATTTATACTTAATAAGTAAACACTGATACGTCTTTGCTTACATGAACTATCATTGATATGGTCATATTCATAAATTAACTGTATACAAAACTTTTGAATTTTTGAAATACTAAGTCTTTTCTACCTCCTGAATATATTACCTTAGCTGCATTTGGCAAAACTTTTATGAATTTCGGTACTCAATGTTACTGTTGGCAAAATATGCATTATTCTAAATAATAAAGATGTCCTTGTCTCAGGCAGAAAAACCTTAGCCTTATAGGTCACAACTTTTTGGAACTTTTGGTCTTCAGTGCTCTTCAGTTTTGTACTTGTTTTAAATTTCGAACTTTTTCATAAGCGTCACTGGTTAGTCTTGTGTGGACAAATGCACGTCTGGCGTATTAAATTCTTAACCTAATATATATTTTGTAAGCTGGTATTCGTGTGTTTCGCTGCCCTATATTTTCTCCAATTTATTTGTATTGTATGTTGTCATTTCAATTTTATATCTAGCATGCCATTAAAGCGGGAGGTTTTTCTTATAATGTCCTGTACCAAGTCAGGAAAAAGGTCATTGTTAGATTATAGTTCGTTTCTGTTTATGCTACATTTTATTGATGTGCTTTTGTTGTGTCGTTCTTCTCCTCTTGATGAGTTTCCCTCAGTTTTAGTTTGAAACCCGGAAAAAGTTTTTTTTTCTCAATCGATTAATGAATTTCGAACAGCAGTATACTACTGTTACCTTTATCTATTACTCTTCAACTTCGTACTTTGTTTGGCCTTTTTAACATTTTTGGATTCGAGCGATCTGGTTAGTGTCTTTTGTAGACTAAACGCGCGTCTGGCGTAAATACAAATTTTAATCCTGATATCAATGATGAATTTATTTACGAACAGTTAATAGTATTCATATTCTTAAAACAAACAGCACTTCAATGTACTTGTTTAACATGTACTAGGTTAATATGTGTGTTTTGTTTGCATGCTTTTTGCTTGTGTGTAATTTATTATAAGGTCGTCGAAAAGCTCATTAGAGCATGTGTTACTTTGTTTTTTTATGTATCGACAATAACTAAAACTTAAAAAAAAACAAAAAAACAAACAAAACCATAACACAAGGTTACAATGCAAGTAGGACAGATGTTGCCCCCCTTTTGCAACCTCAAAAGAGCAAAACAATATCTTTTGTCATCAGTATATTCTTGCATTTTCATTATAAATGCTTCAATTCCTGTACCAACTCAGGAATATGACAGTTGTCCATTCGTTAGATATCTTTTATTATTTGATTTTGCCATTTGATTAGAGACTTTCCGTTTTGAATTTTTCTCGGAGTTCAGTATTTTTGTGAGTTTACTTTTTACTGTGTACTTTGCATGCTATGAGTCTCTGAGTTCAGTTAAGTTTATGAATCTTAACATTGTTTAATATATTTGACAATTAATGATATGAATGGAATGTGGTATATGTATATCTCAAAGGGACAGAGAATATCGGGCGCAAACAGTCTTAACATAATGATGAGGTCCTTAGTTAAGGTATATGGGAAGTGATCTTGACCATTTCGGAATAATAAAGCAATTCTCTTATATGAATAAGTTAGTTCAGACATAGTTGAGGGATTTAAAAAAAGTTCTGAAAAGTCTTGTCGGGGAAATGAATAACTAATAATGATTTGTAGGTTGTTAAACTTGAAGACCTTTTTAGTAATCATCTCGAGGTGATGCATCTATGTAAAATCTCAATACTTAAGAATAAAAAAGCTATGACCCGAAAAGGACAAGGTTGTATAAGAACTAAATCAAGAAAAAGGATATTCAATATTCGTCGACAGGATAACACAGTCAAAATTTACAATAAAACCAAACTACGAAGGAAATTCAAAACGGAAAGTCCCTCCTGAAATGGCGAAATTTAAAGCTAAAAGACATCAATTGAATGGGTAACAACTGTCATGTATCTGACTTGTGTAAGACTTCACTGACTGATATCGTATTGAACATAACGATTCTTGAGATATAATTTGCGTACTTTTCCTAAGAAAGAAGACGGAATATTTCACAACACATAGTCTTTAGATATTCAGAAGCCACTAACTAATCAATTGACAAGTTAAATGTTTGCCCTTATCAATGAACCTCTCTACTGTCGATCCAACTTTATTATAAATATTGGCTTTATCATAAATATGTGCTGAATGTTCTTGCATTTATTTGAACTGTGTTCCAGTCAGGAAATGTTGTCATTTTAGTGCTATATGTATCATTGCCATTAAAGCACGAGGTTTTGCTAGTCACAAAACCAGGTTCAAACCAGCATTCTTTTACATAAAATGTCCCGAACCAAGTCAGGACAATGTCAGTTGTTATCTTATAGTTAGTTTCTGTGTGTGTTAACAGAATAAAAGTTTGGAATGTTATGACAACATATTAATATGCTCCAGAGGAAAAGCCCACCGTTTTGACTCTGCTAGTCTCAGGTTTTTTTTAATAAATGCGACTCTGATTTTTATACTCCAAAATATGGCTGTAACATAGAAGCACATTTTTATTAAAAAATAAAAGGATGTAGTATAATTGACCATTAGGATTGTAACAATGAGCAAAACCCTAGTGTACTCACCTTATACGGCTATAGATATTGTTGACTACTAAGAAAAAGTCTTAATTTAACAGAGTCGTAATGAATACGTTTGATATACATGTAAACAGTTCTTACAGTTCGGGGAATAACAAGGAAATTTCAAATATCAGTCAAGGCTTAACACATGTTTACAAATATACAAAGGAAATTATTTGTGTTTTTATTAAACAAATATTCACATAAAGGAAGGAAAATAAAACATTTAAGATAAAAAGTATAAATTGGTAAATAATGATTTCAGAAGGTATCAAAAGGTAGTTTATTAATATGTATTACTCGTTTATAACCCTGTGTTCAGATCTTAGCAACCGCTATTCCAATTTTAGTTAAACAAACATATTGCACGTAGGATTAAAGTATATCAAGAGCATTCTGGATAAATACATAATAGCTTGAACACTTCTGGAAAAAAGGAAATATTGGCATAAATAAAACTATCGTTGTAAATATGCTGCGTCCGAAATCTGAATAAACCTTCATCACAAAAGTTTAAACCCTAAAATTTCAAGAGCCGCCTCATCAAAAAGAAATTAAAAATAACAATCAAAACCAAGGTCAATTTCGTCTGAAAGAGTTTGAATCTTTTTTTTTTTTTAATTTTTAAATTTTAACGGAAGTTTTTGTATATATATATTCCAACTTATGTTAGTGGCAAACACTGATTATTTTGTTACTCATACACATTGAGACCATTGGATGAGCAGCGGTATCTATCCACTGAATTTTATAAAAAAAAATGCACGTTATTTATTCGTTGCATTGAAAGTTATTTTGTAGTTACTTTCACCTGGTACGTTCAAACAAAAATTCGAATTCTAATAATCGATTAAAATTAGTCTTATATCGTGGCTGAAATGTTTATTGCACATCATAGATGTGACCTTACGATGATAAGACAAGATTTAAAGCTTTTGTTAAAAAAAATGACCATGAATAAATAATCCGCAAATATCATAGGAATATGTATTTTCACAATAAATGTGAAACAATCTAGAAATGAAATAAAAATATGCAAAATCAATACGGATAATAAAAGGACATTACTCAAAATTAAAAACAAATGTAACAGCAGTTTGCCGAAGGAATGAATATTCAGGTGGAAAAACATAACAACAAAAATACCAAACTCCAAGGGAAATTGAAAAAATTCCATACGCTGACAAAACAGAATTAAGAGAAACCAATTATTTGTTGCCCTCAAGCTATCTTTTTATTACGTTGGTAGTTTGGTTTCAGCTTCAATGATGTAGACACATTATGTCACCCTTTATACTTTGAACATCTATGCAATTTTTGTTTTGCTTACATGTTTTTTGTTATTTTTCCCTTTGCTCTCATATTGTCCTGTAAAATTCAAAGTTTATCGGTAAGCTATCTCATCTCTAGTCTCTAATTTCTAGAAAATGATAACTATGAATGAATTGTACATTCGGATCTTTCTTTTCGCTGAAGGTCACACATATAAGAGTAGAATAGGTCACTTGAAAACAAGTGTGCATGGTAAATAACCAGTAAAATGGGAATAAATAGGAATTAAATAATGGGGAAGAGAAAACCAGACTAACAACAAAATACTAAAATAAAATATCATATTACAGTAAAGTGTTATTTTTGACTATATGTTACTATTTTAAGACTGTTTACTCTTTTATAAATATTTATATCATGTTGCAAAGGTGTTTACTAATATCAGTTAAGGAAAATGTGTAAACACAAAAAAATCTTTATGTAAAGCCATGTTACAATAAATGGGCTATGTCACAGATTTTAGTAAAATCTTTGGCTATTGAACTATAACTAACAATCGAAAAACAATAATGTATGTTTCTTTTTTAATTTCTTAAATATTACTGTCAATGTTTGTAAGTATAAGAAAGACTTTAAAATTTTGTCGTTTAATGATTTGGTTCATAACTTTTTCTCGATTCTCATTTTTTATTTACATTATTCGTTGGTTTTCCAGTTTGAATGGTTTTACAATAGTCATTTGTGGAGCCTTGTATAGCTATGTGAGCCATAGTTCCGTGTTTAAGACTGTTCTTTGACCTTTGATGGTCTAATTTTACAAATTGTGACTTGGATAGAGATTTATTGAAACATAAACCAAAATATCAGTCAAATCATCATTTCAAAATGTATAATAACGTTTGCAAAGTATCATGTTATCATTAAAACAGAGACGAATATCAAAGAGTGCGTAAATGTTCGTATTATAAATTTCCCCATAAAATAACAAACTTAAAACGAAAGGAACAACCGTTATTATATGACATTGAACAATATAAAAAATATAATTTAAATTTCGAAGAAAGCATGAATGATACAGCATAATTATGTTGGCGTCTAAAAATAAGATTTACAACGTGACAATATTTTAAATATAATTGTGGATTGTATTGTGGTTAGATACTATAAGTGAACTTGACCTGTATTACGAAGCCTTTGATGTATGTCAGACGACACTTATATCCACTTATATGTTCTTCCTAGGGGATTATACAATATACAATATGTTATGACAATTAAGGATATATTAAGGAAGTTTTTTTAACCAGATGAATTTCCCAACATCCGATTGCTCATTATCATGAAAAACCATTAAAATTGTACTGCATCTTTCCATTATCATTTGTTTTTATATAATTATTTGAAATAATTTAGTCCTGTAATTCTAAAAGCGTGTCTTCATAAATATCAATCTTATTCAATACTAAATAAAAGATCGTGTCCTCGCCAATCTCTTGTCCTGAGTTGCAGTCTAATTTCTCACTAAGCTTTCTAATCGAACAACCTTATTTGATATTAATTTCTTACATTTTCCTGAGTATACAGGAACTAATGTTCCCTGGACTTTACATAAAAATTAATTTCCCCAACTACTGTTAAATCGGATGATATCATTAATTAAGGAGGTTCGCTACTAAGTTTCAAAATAACAAGCTTTTCATTCCACTAGTATATATTGATACGGGCTTGATAAATGATTCAAAAATGAAAAAAATAAATATAGATTAATATTCTTGTTTTCGAGATATACGCCATTGAAATGATGGCGGGAAAATGTTCTCTTTGACTTTTCATAGCGTTAGCATTGACAGGTTAAAGTTTTCAAAAACTGTTAAAAAAACAACTAGTTTATAACTCTTTTACAGATGACTTATAATAATACCTGTAAAAGATTTATGAAATAAAACATGGAGGTTAATTGGGAAAAAATTTCAGGCATTCAAATGGATAAAACGAGAGGATTCCGAAAATCTGACAAAAAAACCCAAAACTTGATACTGCACAAAATATTTGTGATGAATATATTTTCCAAATAAAAAAAATAAGGAGATGTGGTAGGATTGCCAATGAGAGAACTACCCACCAGTGATCAAACGACGTGGATATAAGTAATATCATTATAAAGTACATAAAGTAAATCTTTATCATATCACGAAATCAAAAACAACATGTTATTCTGTGGTTTAAAATTTAAACATGAACCAACTATAGAGACTTTTCCAAAATAAATAAACGTTTTTCAAATGTAAGATACTTCAGAATTCTTCTCTACATTTTATTTGATATGTAAAGTATGATTGCATCATATAAAAAATGAAACTTCTA
This sequence comes from Mytilus trossulus, assembly GCF_036588685.1. NCBI lineage: Eukaryota > Metazoa > Mollusca > Bivalvia > Mytilida > Mytilidae > Mytilus > Mytilus trossulus. The sequence goes on along the minus strand of NC_086373.1, from coordinate 7,981,604 downwards.
TTGTTGGAAAATTTAAGATACTCTGAAAAATTAAATTTTAAATCATGAAAATGTTAAATCGAATTAGGATAGTATGTATATTAATAAAAGATTTTACTTCTTTTTAATCATGTTGAGAAACTTATAACTTAAAAATTGCAATATTTTAATGTCTGTAGACATATTTTCAATTAATTCATTAAATGTTAAAAAAAAAGGTAACATGCCCTACTGACCAATCATGTAAAACATTTTTTTTATATTTTATAATATTACCTTACCATTTAACGTGTAATTGAATAAATAATTTAGGTTACGAGGATTTGTACTAGGACACGTTTTAATTTACTTTATTCAAGTTTACGTCAATATGTTGTATCGGACAACGAACTTATGTTATCAAGTATTTACCTTCTATCTAGTAAATGTCAAGGTGATCATACTTGTAAGACACATTTTTAGATATAGCTATATTTAGGCAATACAAAATGCTTAATTTGTAATCCGTTGTCTAATTGTCATCAACTTACGGACAGGTTTCTGATCAACTGAACGGTATTGGTAATTATTCATTGTTGAAGATCGTGCGGTGGCTCTAAATTACTATCAACTTCATTGTTATATAGTTCACAGTCTAAATGTAGATTATGGAAGAATAGCATTTTTTTCCAGTACGTTGTAGAAAGAATGAAGAACAATCGTGTATACCTATTTGTTAAAGGCCGTTTGAAGGACTCCTCTGGATGCGAGAGTTTCTCGCTACATTGAATACCCATTGATGGTCTTCGGCTGTTGTTTGCTCTATTTTCGGGTTGTTGTCGCTTTGACACATTCCCCATTTCCATTCTCAACTTTATGTTACGGTCTTATTTGTTGATGGTTTTGGCTAACTCATATTTGTATTTGTATGTGCTGGTTTAGGTTGTTTTATGTGATAAATCCGTTTTTATCTAGTAGTAAGTCACCACTTCGGTTTTATCATGTATATTTATTAGAAAGTTATTTTTATGAAATTTATTGTTTGCAAAAGTATGACTTGTTCTAAATGATAAGGATGTTTTTAACCCAGGCAGAAAACCCTCGCCGTATTGGTCACATCTTTTTTGAACTTTTGGTTTTGGTCCGCAGTGCGCTTCAACTTTGTACTCGGTTTGACTTTCGGACTTTTCTCATCGAGGCATTACTGGTTGGTCCTGTGTGGACGAAACGTACGTCTGGTGTATGAATTGTTTTACCTCGTACCTTTTTTTTATAGCTATTATTCGTGTGTTTCTCTGTCCTATATGTTCTCCTATTTGTTTGTATTGAAGTCCTATCATGTAATGTTGTCATTTTAATGTTATATTTAACATTTCCATAAAAGCGGCTGGAAGAATGGCATGCCACAAAACTAGATTCAACACACCATTTTTTTCTTAAAATGTCCTGTATAAATAAATCCAACAGTAGTATACCGCTGTTCAAAACTCGTTAATCGATGGGCAAAAAACTAAATCGGGGTAGCAAACTAAAATTGAGGGAGACGCATTAAAGATAAGAGGAGAACAACGACTCAACATTAAAATGTAACACACACCGGAACGGTCTAAGCAAGACCAAGTCAGGAAAATGGCCGTTGTTATAGTTCGGTTATATATGTGTTACATTTTAATGTTGTGTGTCTGTTGTGTCGTATTCCCCTCTTATATTTGATGCGTTTCCCTCAGTTTTAATTTGTAATCCGGATTCGTAGTTTTTTTTTTATCGATTTGTGAATTTCGAACAGCGGTATACTACTGTTGCCTTTATTTAACATTGTATTAACAAAACGAGAAACATAGACGAAGGAAGGAAATAGCTTTTTAAAATATTAATAATGTCATATTTACATAATGGAATTTTTACGACTTTATAAAGAAAACACATCGAACGGTTTTGGGGTAGCATGATAACTGCGTATGCCCTGTTAAAGTACAAAGAGTTTTAACATAAAAATCTACAACTTTCATGCCAATTTTTTGTTTCTGATAAATTTGAGGGTAATTATATGTGAGATAACCATATCTTTAAATGAGACTTTATAAATCCCTGCACACAATTGCTTTATCATTGACAGGTTAAAGTTCTCAAAAACTGTTAAAACAACAACTACTTTATAACACTTTTACAGATGACTTATAATGATACATGTAAAAGAATTCTATAATGAAACATGGAGGTAAATGGGGGGGGGGGGGGGGAATCAGGCATTCAAATGGATAAAATCAGAGGATTCCGAAAATCTGACAAAAAATCCAAAACCAGACAAGCGAAATTCCTTTTGGTGATAACTTGATATTGCACAAAATATTTGTGATGAATATATTTTCCCCCCCCAAAAAAATAAGGAGATGTGGTAGGATTGCCAATCAGAGAACTACCCACCAATGATCAAATGACGTGGATATAAGTAATATCATTATAAAGTACATTCATATAGTAAATCTTTATCATATTACGAAATCAAAAACCACATGTTACTTTGTGGTTTAAAACATGAACCAACTATCGAGACTTTTCCAAAATAAATAAACGTTTTTCAAATGTTAGATACTTCAGAATTCTTCTCTACATTTTATTTGATATGTAAAGTATAATTGCATGATATAAAAAGTGAAACTTCTATCGTTGGAAAATTTAAGATACTCTGAAAAGTAAAATTTTAAATCAAGAAAATATTAAATCGAATTAAGATATTATGGATATTAGATAAAGACTTTTACTTCTTTTTAATCACCTTGAGAAAGTTATAACTTAAAAATTGCCATAGTTAAAACATAAGTTCCATTGACCGATTTATTGTAATAAATATTGTCATATCTTATTGTATGAAGACATATTTTCAATTTATTCATTAAATATTAAAAAGGTTAACATGTCCTTATTACAATCATGTGAAACTTTTTTTTTATATTTTATATAATTACCTTACCATTTAACGTATGATTAAATAAGTAAGTTAGATTACGAGGACTTGTACTAGAACATGTTTTAATTTTAATCTGTTCAATGTTGTATCGGACAACGATCTTATTATTAAGTATTTTCCTTCTATCTGGTAAATGTCAAGATGATCATACTTGTAAGACACATTTTTAGATATAGCTATATTTAGGCAATACAAAATGCTTAATTTGTCATCCGTTGTCTCATTTTCATCAACTTACGGACAGGTTTCTAATCAACTGTACGGTATTCATTTTTACTCACTGTTGAAGATCTTGCGGTGGCTTAAAATTGCTATCCACTTCATTTGAACGCCGTTAGATAGCTCTTTCATTGCCAATCATACTACATCTTCTCATTTTTATATAGTTCACAGTTTAAATGTGAATTATGAAAGAATAGAAATGAATTTCTAGTACTTTGTAGAAAGAATGAAGAACACTCGTGTATACTTATTTGGTAAAGGCCATTTGAATGACGCATCTGGATGCGAGAGTTTTTCGCTACATTGAAGACCTATTGGTGGCCTTTGGCTGATGTCTGCTTTATTTTCGGTTGTTGTCGCTTTGACACGTTCCCAATTTCCATTCTCAACTTTATGTTACGGTCTTATTTGTTGATGGTTTTGGCTTACTCAGTTTTGTATTAGTATGTGCTGGTTTAGGTTGTTTTACAAATTTAAATGACGTAATGTTTTTGTCATTTTTTACAATTTCAAATATGACGTCACTTGGCGTTGAGATTTAAACTTATTCGGATGTGTCTAATTTTTGTGTTGCAAATGTCTGGTTAAATAATGTCTTTCAGTTGTTTCCTGTAATTAGTTAATACTTCAGTTTTATCATGTACATCTTTTGTACAGTCATTTTATAAAATTTATTGTTTGCAAAAGTATAAATTATTCTAAATTATAGGGATATTCTGGTAACTAACAGAAAACCCTGGCCGTTTTTTGCACAACCTTTTTTTATCTTTTGGTCCTCGATGCTGTTCGACTTTGGTTCGGCTTTCAAACTTTTGTATCTTGGCGTCACTTGTAGGTCTTGTGTGGACAAAATGCACTTCTGGCGTATTAAAACTTTGAACGTGTTGCCTTTTGTTGGCTGTTGTTCGTGTGTTTCTTTGTCAATTGTGTTCTCCAATTTATTTATATTATAGTCCTGTGGTGCTGTGTTGTCATTTTGATGTTATATTTTACATAGCCATAAAAGTGGGAGGTTTGGCATGCCACAAAACCAGGTTCAATCCACCATTTTTTCCTTAAAAATGTCCTGTACCAAGTCAGGAATATGGCCATTGTTATATTATAGTTCGTTTATGTGTGTGTTACATATTAACGTTGCGTCGTCTGTTGTCTCTTATTTTTTAGTGTAAATTCACATTGCAATCAGATGTGTCACGGTACATGTCTATAAAAAAATTCATGTTATATTTGTTATTCTCGTTGGATTTTGTCTGATGGTTGGTCCGTTTCTGTGTATGTTACATTTTAGTGTTGTGTCGTGGTTGACTTGTTCTTAATAATAAGGATGTTTTTATCCCAGGCAAAAAACCCTAGCCCTATTGGTCACAACTTTTTTGAACTTTTGATCCTCAGTGCTCTTCAACTTTGTACTTGGTTTGGCCTTCGGACTTTTTTCATCGAGGCATCGCTGGTTGGTCCTGTGTGGACGAAACGTACGTCTGATGTATTAATTTTTTTACCAGGTACCTTTTTTGGCTATTTTTCGTGTGTTTCTCTGTCCTATATGTTCTCCTATTTGTTTGTATTGATGTCCTATCACGTATTGTTGTCATTTTAATGTTATATTTAACATTGCCATAAAAGTGGCTGGAAGTATGGCATGTCACAAAACTAGAATCAACCCACCATTTTTTGTCTTAAAATGTAGTATACCGCAGTTCAAAACTCGTTAATCGATGAACAAGAACAATATCGGAGTAACAAACTAAAATTTAGGGAAACGCATCAAATATAAGAGGGGACTTCGACACAACAGAAACACAACTTTAAAATGTAACACACATATATAACCTCATGGGCATTTTCCTGATTTGGTCCTGTTTAGTCCGTTTCTGTGTGTGTTACATTTTAATGTTGTGTCGTTGTTCTCCTCTTATATTTAATGCGTTTCCCTAAATTTTAGTTTGTTACCCCGATTTTTTTTTATTTGTAATTCGGATTAATGTTTTTTTCTATCGATTTGTGAATTTCGAACAGCGGTTTACTACTGTTGCCTTTATTTAACATTATATATAAAAAAAAGAGAAACATAGACGAATGAAGGAAATAGCTTTTTAAAATATTAATAATGTCATATATACATAACGTGATTTTTACGACTTTATAAAGAAAACACATCGAAAAGTTAGTGTACAAAGAGTTTTGACATAGAAATCTACAACTTTCTTGCCAATTTTTTGTTTCTGATAAATTTGAGGGTAATTATATGTGCGATCAACCATATCTTCAAATGAGACTTGATATAGTAAAATTAATTTATAAATCGCTGCACAAAATTGTATTGTTCCTTGTTGTGATACAATATGCAAAGCCATATAAAGATTAAAGAATCTCCCCACACAACTATTTACAATACTTCACAATATCAATTAAATAATTATGCGATGTATTATGTTTTTCAATGAGTCAGCTATCCTTCGGAGTACACAAAATGTGGATTTTTAGAAACTAAGTGCCCCCTTCCTTCAACAACGAGCAAAACTCATACAACATGCAATACAAAAAGTCATGTATAAAAGACAGATGTGAAAGATCATTGCCAAAAAAGAAACATAGATGTAGCCGGGACCACGATGCGTTAACTAACAAACATTTTACAGCAGGTGTGTCAGGTCAATAAGTTATAGGAATAGGGTTGCAAAGAGAGAGAGGAAACCAATTATAATGTATAGTCACGCAAGAAAACAATTCAAACCAAAAGTACTCAGTAAATCGGTTTATTCGTGCGTAAGAGAAATAACGTAATAGAATAGAAGATTTTTATTCTGATTCTAATATATTTCCATTGTTTTTAACACTTTTTGAAATTATCGCTATATCTTCTTTAAATTTTCACGCAGCAGTAACTAAATGACATGTGAATGTATTTTGAGTATTCATACTTCCATACCTAAAAGAAAGAAGTGGTTGCATGTATAAATACTAAAAAAGAAGTGGATAGTTATCCTACATCATTCAATGACTACCCCTCACGGCCAGTCTTCATACAGTTTTATTCAAAGAAGAACCATAACGAACAGTATCTCACAGCCTTAAAAAAATGTGACACAACAAGTACAGAAAACTGAAAATTCAGCAACACAAATCACATCACAAATCGTCCCAAAGGCAACAAAATACTACATAGAAATTCAAAGATTCAGCAATACAAACCCATTGCAACAAAAAAAACCAACATAAGACTACAGAACACTACATTTAAAATTCAGCAACACGAAACTAATAAAAACCGTTAAAACAACAACACAACGCAACATAAAATCATGAGATCCAGCAACAACAAAAAGTTAAACACACGAGACAACAATACACTACAGAGTATACTGTATTTTCCGCAACACAAACTAAACAAAACGACAACAAAACAATACATAGAAAAATTGAGCATCATAAAAAACAACACTTAAGACTTGTCAAAATGACAACAAAACACTACACAAAAATAAACCGTCTAAAAGACAATAAAAAAATAACACAGAAAACTAAGTATTTAGCAGCATGAACCCCACCAATATTTAGACAAAGAAGATAATCACTAAACTGAATATTGAAAAAAAGGAACCAAACGAAAACATGAAACAAATCTCTACACAGAGAAAAAGTAAAATCACAAAAATATGGAATTCCGAGGAAAATTCCATACGGAAAGAGAACCGAGAACTGGTAACACGAACTCCAAAGTTTAGTTAGAGAGTAATAGTCAATCATCAACACGACATTCTGTTTTAAATGTCCATACTGATGTAAAGAAATTGTATTGAAATGAAATACAACATTTCATGTAGTTTGTAAATTATCGGGATTTGATCATAATGAAAACAAAATAGGATACGAGGATAACAAAAACAAGAAATGTATAGCTAAACGTATTCAAAACTTTTTTCTAAATAAATCTTCAATTCATTTAAACGATATAAAACACGATTTAAATGGTATTAAAAACATAGAAAGTTAATATTGCCACTGAATATTTTCGCTTGTTTACTTACAATAACAACAGCTGCGAAAAACAATAATTTAGCATAAAAGCAACATTCATGTAGATTTATAAATGATATTTTAGAATGCAAAACACTCGCATTTGTTTCTACCTATATCATTATAGAAATTTGTTTATGTAAAAAGTAGAACTTAGCAACTGGCCATAAATTCAATAAAATAATTGTTTTGAAATCTTAAATGAACATGTAATTAGATTAATGATCAAATAAACAAATCTACATCAGTTTCGTGTTGTCATTACATTTAGTTAGAAAAGAGGAGGTTTGATAAAGTAACATTATATAAGTTGTAGAGAGACAAACAACAGTCCACATTAGTGGGAAGTTCACAGAAAAATGTTGTTTCTCAAATGCTGTTATACAAAATTCAAAATTGACAGGATGGAAAATCTTTTGTAGATCTAGGCCTCCACACTTTGACAAAATCACCAGCGATTGGACTGTTCATAAAGTAAAAGTTTCTAAAGACAACAGTTATTCGTTAACGCTATAACTAGGAAGAAATTGCGAAAATGTTGGCCAACACTATTCTTGTTAATTCTATTAATTCTGTAAATTTGTAATTAACATGTCTAATAGTTATTAGTTGAAGGTTACTTTCTTAGCAAGTGCAATAAGAAGGCTTATTCAAGACGTTGTTTCAACACATCTCTTATTGAAAATAATATGTTCATGACATATCAAATTCATTATGTATTACAAACATTTTGTCCGTAACGATTGATATTCTTTATTGACTAATTAACAAAGCATTGTTTCACTTGATAATCCTTTATGAAGACCAGAGGTGATAACAGTATTGACACCCATCAAGACCTGAAAATAAGGTTACAGTATTGACGACACACATTAAGACCTGACAATAAGGTTAAGTAAATCCTTAACCACATCTTCAACCAAAACTATTTAATAGGGTAACAAATCTAATACAACTATGCATTTCAACCTATCTACTTGTTTAACAAAAAATGGTTGTCTGAAAATAAGAAAAGTCCCAGACACGCCTTTCTGCATCATTAAATGATGAAAGATTTAAAAACCTGTTCAGTTACATGTATTACTATTATACTTAAGTTCTCTACCTTAAAACATACAATACAGGAACACATTTTTTGTTGTATATTTGCATTTGTTTATAGACTAAGCACAGCACAATGATTGGAGATGTTTATGTTATAAGCAGTTCTATTCCTTCGACTAGAATCATATTATCTGGTGCATAAACTGGTGGACAGTACAAGTTTGTATTACTTTAACATGAACTATTTTTAATTTAATGTGTGAAATAATAAAAGACAAGTTTAATATCCGCACCATCTCATTGAAAGATTCTGAAATATTAAGTGATTGATGACTAACATTTTCTTATTTAGAAAATAGACATTTCAGTGTGTCTTAAAATTAAGGACGATAAAATGTTTACATAAAAATTATCTGTAACTCCAAGGAAAACTCAAACTCAAGTCCTTCATCAAATTGATCAATTAAAAAGCTCAAACACAACAAACGAATTGATGACCACTGACTAGTTTCGTATAGGCATTTCCTCCCCGTTTCTAATGTTTTTTCTTGATCTTCGGTAATTTCCCTTTTACTGTTAATAATGATTTATTATGTTTGTTTAGATATTTCTAATCCTAAAAAATATTTTGCAATTTATCCGCCCTCTTCTATCAATTCAATTGTGATCTCAATTGTGCCTCGTTGAGTTCATCTGAATATAGAGTTTATAGCGTTTCTTCGATTTTCTCTATTGAATCTTTTATGTGTGACAAATCATTTTTTTCATCAAGTTTATTATGATGAATTTCATTCAAAAGTTTTAGTTCTTCAACTTCATCTATTTTTTCAACCTTTAATTTACAATGTTCTATAGTTTCACACTAAATTCTTTCTTAAACAGATCCCACACAATTGGTAAGCTTTTTCTATTTATCTATTAATTTAGATTTTTATTTTGCATGTTCCGTCGTTAAAAATACTGCTGTTTAATTTGAAATAATTTAATTTGGGATGTAACGCGTCTTCTGATTGGCTGATGTTATTTTGTTATCAGCCCATAGCCATAATTTAGTCATGTGATCGTGACGTCATCAACGTTTTTCATGGTTTTCTATGGTTAAAAGTTGAATTAAATTATAAGAAATGGCTGTAATATTTTTTTCTGTCTATTCGAAATAACATAAAAAGTGTGGTGCACTGTTAAATAACCCGCTACGCGCGTTATTCAGTGGGCACCAAATTTTTTGTTGTTATTTCTCCATAGACAGAAATAATATTACAGTCATTCCTTAAAAAGCGTTTTCTTTTCTTTGGTTTTCTTGACAATTGTTAATTTTAAGTGAAATCGTTAAGTAATAATCACGTTGAATTGTCTTCTATCAGTGTCGAGTACTCTTGGTCTCACATATTGACTAACTAGAAAACAATCATTTATACTAGCTACTTTATTATTATTTCTTCTCTGGGTATATTTGTTTTTTTTGGATTGATTGCTCTATAGCTATCAATAACTTTTAGTTTTTTATCAATGTTTTCAACCCATTTGTCTTATTTTTTGTTGATCTTTTCTATAATATTTTATATCCTTGATGATAATTGTTTCATTCATATCATCCCCTATAATAAATATATTTTACAATGTCACTTTTTTTTTTAAAGAATACGTTTTTATCTTTACTGTGTTTGAAGCATACAGTTTTACAAAAGGAAATGTATATAATTCTTCCCTCTTGATCTTCATACTTATCAATGATATAATGCTTAATTTTTTTGCTGATTATGAGCGTTCAAAACTATGATATAAATATCCCGTACATTCGTTAACTGTTGAATCAAACCTTGGCAATTTATATAACATAAATGTTTTCTTTTTAAAAGTATTTGACAAATATGACAAACAGACAAGCTTATAAGTATTTTAATTACATAATTACGAGTCAAAATGACAATGAATTGTGTATCACGGTTGTCAGTTTAAGCCTTGACTCTTTGAACTGCTAGTATAAATACACGTACACACATACATTTAATTTCTGACATATTGACCAACTTTAATAGGTTTCCACCTATTTCTATATTTAGAATCGTTGACTAGTAAAATATAGTAACCTTTACATGCAAAATTATTGTTTTGCACTAGGATCGACTTTAATAATTTAACATACCTTACATAGAAATGTATAGCTGTGTTGGATGTAATATGATATTTCTAAATGGGTAAGTATTGAATTTATATTTCATGATTTGTATATTTTAGAAACCCTTTCGAAAATTTGAGACGTTAATAAAAAAGTTGCAGAAACAAAGAGGGATTATTATCATTTACTTTCGCAAACATATAATATGTGAACATACAGTATAACGTTTTGGTTTGCTAGGCTTGACTTAAATTATACAGATATTTACAAAGACGAAGAGATTATGATAAAAAAAAGTTATGGAAATGAAGAAATATTACACATGTTAAAATGAATTGGTATTGAAACTTTCCCAGCTACAGCTAAAAATTATAATTATCTTCAGAGAAAAAAAAGTATAAATAGATTAATTGGTTTATATTTTGTACAGTTTTGTACACATGTTTGTCGAAATGGCGATTTAATTAATTTTCATATCTATATGAATATAGATGAGTGCTATACTAGTTATTTCATATGAAAAAAGTTGTGATGCCGTTCAAGATCTATATATGTACCTACCGAATTAGACTATTAACCGGATTTGTTATCACATTAGCAACACGACGGGTGCCACATGTGGAACAGGATCTGCTTACCCTTCCGGAACACCTGGCATCACCCATAATTTTTGGTGGGGTTCGTGTTGTTTACTCTTTAGTGTTGTATGTTGTGTCATGTGTACTATTGTTTGTCTATTTGTCTGTTTGTCTTTTTCATTTTTAGCCATGGCGTTGTCAGTTTATTTTAGATTTATGAGTTTGGTTCTCCCTTTTGGTATCTTTCGTCCCTCTTTTTTTATGTGTTGACAAAACTCTCTATACAAATTATTTGTTATAGTTGATTTGTGCAGAGTATATACAATCTAAGGCCTAGGGTATTTTATCATACACTGCCAAATTTTGTTTAATGTTTTTCGTTAGTATATCTATAAAAGGGAATATTTCTTTCTTTTTCTTTGCTTTACGCAACTGTTAATCAAGATTATTTTCTGTAATAATGATATATTGACATATGTTTTGTTTCTGTTACTTATTTTGTCATCATGTTAGCGAATATATTTAATAATAGATTATTTTCCAATTTTTCAAAGATACATTTTGACCGCTATATTTGATTTGGTTCTGTGTAGTTCAGATGCTGGCAAACAATATTTCCTTATATTTAACCATATTTAAACAAAACCTTTTCATCTTTGGTGTATAAAGACAAAAATAATATTTTTAATTGTAGCTGTTAGTGTATCCATAGGTTTGAATATTACTCAGTGGTCAGTGTATTGTAACTATTGTGCTTGTAAACTGAGGTTTAAACTCTCTCAATAATTTCTCTAGCCTCATTTAGATATGCTTTTATATATTTGACCTAGCATTTTATAGGTGTTTGATGAATACCATGAATATCATTTTCTTGGTCAAAGTACGTGTGATATTTACAAAGGGGGGTGCAGTGGGCATATGTTGAGCAGGCTTACCGTTGTGTAGGGGAAAGGTTGTTTATATAGGGAATCCCTTATACGACAGTCATTAACTTCCTTTATAAAAAGTTCTGGTTCAATCACTGATCTTTTTTACGATGTAAAATGCAACGCTACATGTCACGTATTTTCGAGGGGGAAAAAGTAAGAAAATTAAATAAAAAAAAAACCAACCCAACCAAAAAGGGTTTGATCTGTATTGAATTGTTTATTTAGTACATAGTACTTTCATTAATAAAACTTATTTATTACATATACATGAGTAAACAACAACTATAGACAAAATAGTGTCAGTGCTTTCACTTTACTTAATTTGTACGTACGGCCGTAAGACGTTTGATTTCCTATAAAAGAACAATTATTGGAATATTCAGTACACTGACTTTTATATTAAGCACTTACAATATAATAAACAAGAATGTGTCTTATTCATGTTTGCTCCTCTATTTCTTGATTTTTTTCCAAATGTTCGGAACCCTGTGGTTTTATCGATGTTCTAACATGTATTAAAAAATGCCCACTAACCCCTACTTTTCTTTTCATATTTTTAAAACAAATTGTTTAAGACGCCATAAAGTACATCTTACGAAATCCTTGTTATTTTTTTCATATTTTTTTAAACAAAAAAGGTGCCAATGTTAAATGTAAGAAAAATCTAGAGAAAATTATTCACCGTCAAATTTTCAATGTCTTAGATCTCGAAAACAAGCACACCATTTTCTTCTGCTTTTTTACTTTCTTTATTTATATATTATTAATTTATAACAGTCTTTTAAAAAGCTTTTTATCTTTAAACAGAGTAGCAAACATCCTTAAGTACACGGATCCCCCATCTCAATTATCGTCTTCAGTATACTGTGTAAATGGGATAAAAACCCTAATTTAACATTAAAATTAGAAAGATCAAATCATAAGAAACATGTGTACTGAGTTTCAAGTTGATTAGACTTCAACTTCATCAAAAACTAACTTGATCAAAAACCTAAACCTGACGCGGGACAGACGGCAGAACGGACGGAAAACGAACGGATGAACGGACAAACGAACGAACAGACGGACCAACAGACAAGAAAACATAATGCCCATTAATGGGCATAAGGTAACAATACACAAGAAAATTTAAAACATGAAAATCAATTGAATTATATATGCAGTCAGATTATTTACCATGCACCAGAAACAGAAGAAGAATACAGGAATTTACTATGTTCCATGTGGTACTCAGAAGGAAACAGAGACATATATAAGTTTTTCGTGATCGACAATAACAACACGAACTTGCTTCCTTTATAACGCATCATTTCCATATTTAGATGTAGCGTTAATATTAAACAGGGAAGATGTTGTTAACATACAAGTGACAATAAGTGTTGTAGGTTCAGCTTTTTATAACAATTTCCTGATCCCGATTGTTCGGTAAATTGCACAAGACAAACAGAACCTAAAATTAAAATACCCATACGAAAATTATATATTTAGAATTACGATGTTAAGGGAAAAGGAAATTTGTATGACTTTATACTATATTTGAAAGATCGATTGACAGACAAACTAATTTTTTTCTCAAAAACCATACTTTTACCGGGAATTATATAAATTATTATGGCTATAAATTATTTAGCATCTGTTTCAACTTCGTACTTTGTTTTGCCTTTTAACTTTTTTGGATTAAAGCGTCACTGATGATTCTTTTGTAGTCGAAACTCGCGTCTGGCGTATATACAAAATTTAGTCCTGATATCTATCATGAGTTTATTTTCACGTATCATTTATCAACAGTTTGTGTTAGAAAAGTATACATAAACAGAGAGAAAACATGAATGGGGACCATGAAAATCCAACAAGACAACGACATGGCTATAGTTATCCTCCACTCATGGAGTATCAAACTAAGATAAGAACAAAAGTAACTTCATAGAAAATAAGAAAAAAACATGCTGATAATCCATAGAGCAAACGAGATAGACATTCCTGAAACTTGAATGCTAGTATAGTATTATTCCATTTTTTAGACTTTAGACTTTTTCCGTACCTTGTTTAAACCCTTTCAGATAAAAAAAAAAAAAGGATGACTATGGAGTACCTTCACCATTCAATACTTCTAGACAAAAGGACCTTGTTTAAAGACCTCATAAACAAGATACACATTTAGTATTGTGTGGTAATGTTGTTGTCTCGGTAACGTTTACCCACAAAAGAGTATTAATTGACTGAAGGTTGGCAAAGACAGTAAACCAAAACATCACAGAGGGTAGAAAAAAGACAAAATTCAATCCACCAGCATTATTATATAAAACAAAATTCGAATTACAAGATTTCCACTTAGATTCTCAAAAAAAAACAATATCTAGCTATCTACCCAAAAGCTTAGCTATAACAATAGTACCCAGTAACGAACACCGTAAAACAAAAACAAGCAGAATATGATATCGGAGTATTAATACAAACTATTGATACTAATAATAAAGTTTCATTTCGTACAATCTTTATTTGAAAACAAAAGGCAATCAAAGTCATAGTCTTAAGTTCATCAACAGAACAACTTGTAAAACTCATGACCAATTGAATGTTTTCAGCAATTATACACAAACTCTTCTAATTCCACTAACCACCATGTATCATGCTTACTGATTATATCAGCTTACGATGGTATGTCTTCTCTGAGCAAATCATACATGCACCCAGTGTGAAAGATCATTCTAAATATGACATGAATGTGTATGTCAAATTAATAATCCGCGACATATGGGATTGTCGTTTCAATCTGCAAAGTCTCCAAATAATGTCACTGCGTTTCTGTGCAATTTAACATTAAATACGGGTTCTTTTAATCGGATACATTCTCCGTCACAGTTGATGTAATAGTCTTTCTGAAGTTCCTTGTTGTTACCAGCTGTATTTACAATGGCATTCAGCAACTTAACTCTGTAGCCGGCTACTTCATGTTTGCTGACGAATTTGTAATCATACTGCAATAAAAAAAATACATTATATATTCATCAATAAAATGAAAATATTTATCAAGAACAGTAGCAATTTAATAATTTACAATTATGTATTTTTAGTTGAATTAGTGCATCCTTTGTTCAACATTGACATTAACGTTTACATTGCTTTACATCAACATATGTAATGACATTTGTCTGCATGTAAAATAATTTGTTTTAGGTCAACATTTTTTAAATAATTTTTGTTATCGCTATTTTGTGCATTTTTCCTTTGATCTTTTTTGTGATAATTTTCATATCATGCTTCTCGCTTGAGATGGAAAAATTATCACTAGAAACTAAGGAGACCACGTGGCGTTGCTAACGAAATTGACATTGAAATTGACAACGTCGTCATAGGTAAAATAACGATAAACAGATTATCATTGATCATCTCAACTCGATTGCTTTTCTCACTTTCGCTGTTCCAGCTCAAGCGAGGAAATCAATATCTTTGAGATGATCAACGATAATCTATAAATATTCTATAATTACATGAATTATACTTACACAATGTGGTTTTTCATTTTTAACTTTAGTTAGCTGAGACACGTGGTCTCGCAATGTACATTTGTGGGTGGTATACACCATCAGGGAATTTTGACCAAAATGAGGCGTCATTCTACCGGATTTTTCTTTCATCATAATAGCATGGGAATCGACTGCATATACCCTGCCTTCTTCTTTTACCAAATCTGGAAACAAAATGGTCTTGTTTAAAAAAATAATCAATATTGATTTATTCATTATATACTAAGTAAAAGAGGTTAATCAACCCATTCTTTTAATTATATACTTAAAAAATAAACTACACTTTTATAAACATATCAATATAATAAACAAGTCATTGTCCCTAAACAAATAAATCATGAGGTCCATTTTTGACTTCGACAAACAGATTTATTTCCGAAACTCCGAACGTTTGAATTAGATTTTTTTTTAATCAAAATACATTCTGCAATACTTAATTAATATGTTATATAACATAAATAATTCTAATAATATATATATTTTTTTCTTTATATTAAAATATTTGTCATAAAGCTAACTTTATGAATTCAAAATTTCATAATTATAGAGCAAAATTTACATACATACCTTCATTAACAGAACTTTCTTTCTGGAGATCGGAAGAGGATTTAGTCCTTTGCTTTCTCTGTAATTTTGACTGTGATAAGAACCCATTTGGTAATGATATCTGTCTCCCATATAAACGTGCTGTTTTTGGCTTTTCCTTCTGTGTTAAAGGATAGTATTCAACTTCTACATCAAACTCTCTCCTCTTCAACATACTTGCCAAAGGAATTACTACAAGAGAAAAACCCAGATGTTATGGAAGGCGAGACATTTTACTTGACATACATTCTATGAGAGGCAACTGTTGGTTCTTTTTCACACTACAGATTCTATAGTAGTGAATATTTTCTCCTTAATGTGGACCTATATGTTCATGTAATATTCTTATATGTTCCGTATGTCGTAAGTACAATACCACCTACAGTTTGAATATGACTGTCCCTCAAGTATCTCTTTTGGGGATACGTTAAACACTAAGTGGGAAAATGTTCTTGTAAACCAATGAATCAAAAGGAGAAAAAAAGTATTGTCAAATTTTACCTGAAAAAGTAGAATGACGTACCTGTTTTACAAAATAGCAATAATATAAAGTAACAATGACAAAAATACAGATAAAAGTTAATTAATTAATATTTTTTTACTAAAAAATAAATAAAATGGCTTACTGTTGTATCGGGAAGGTCCCATCCATCTAAACTTTTCACAGTCGTGCATCATATCACCAAACAGTCCAAATCCAAGAACTAAGGCTGAGTAAGACAATAAATGTCTTCCTGCATGAACACTGACAATATTGGAATCAACATGGTTTCCTAATAAGATATGCAAAACAGCAGTACTGGGACATCTCGTTCCATGGAGATATTGCACGATGACGTCACCAGATCCTGCTGGAATTATGCCAATAGGAAGAGCAGACGAAACAATATTAGCGTTGTGATTATCAAGGTTCACACTGTTGTCTTGTTGTACTCTCTTAACCAATCCGTTCATACACTCACAATATAGTCCATCACCTCCTACTGTGACAATCCTATAAAGTAATTTAACTCAATTAATGAAAGGTATACCTCTATGAAAGCTATTCTGATCTATTAAAATATCGCATAACAAAGGACTGAAGGTAAACTTTTAAACAATAAATGTCTTTCTGATCTATCGAAATATCACTTTACAAAGATCTACAAATATCATAGTTAAAATAGTGCAGCTCTTATTTAAATTTCTTTTAATTTGTTCTATATGCAAATTGCATAAAGTAGTAGCGTGTTTAAATATGTAAGCTGGTATTGAATGTTTGTTTTATATACTTATATACCTTAACAAACAGTATCTTTATATAATTTATTTCTTTAATGTTATACGCCACACGTACCCGTCTATCTTTGAAAGGTCGTAGTTCTTCAAAATATCCGTGGGTTCATTCTGTTTGCTTGTTACTAAAAGAAAATTGTTTGCAATGAAAAACAGGTCACAACGAAAAATTATCTACAAGGTTAGAACAACCATGCAAAAGGAAAAGTAAATCGTTAAATCATAAAAGAAATATATACAAATAAATATGATACAATTTAATACTAGTTTTACATTACTGATTTTAGATTGAGTCTTTAATGAATATTGTCCATGGTTAAAAAAAGCCAGACTTACCAATTATGTCTGCTTTAACACCACAAAGTTGAAACAGAGAATCTGCTATCTTCTTATACACCTTAATTCCCCTCTTCTTTCCCGCATTAGGATTGATAATTACTAACAAACTTTTTGGGCGACCTGTAGTAATGATAAAATAGTTATATAAGTTTTAGAAGGATAATTAAATAGCTTTTTATGATTATTTTATAGATAGAATAAGAATATACATTGTACATTTTCATTTAATATTTACCTTAAAAAAGAAGTGAAGAACACATTACAACTTTTATCAACTTAATTGTATCCACATTTTTCGTCAATAAATAGTCCAATTTGACTGAATTACCTTTGAATTTAGAATCCAAATCACGATAAAGTGTTTGTATGTCCTCAAAGTCAGCATTCAGAGAGAGTGTCCTCATGTTCAAAGTATTGTTTTTCTTCTTCTCTACATAATGAACGGTCAAGCTTCCATCTTTAATATTCACCTTCAACATGCGGCGAATTTCAATTGATACTGAAAAAAACATATGCGATTGTTTAAGAAATATATAGAATATATATCCGATGAAAGAACAAGAACGAATTATTTTTTAAATTAAAGTCTTTAACTTTGTTTGTATTTGCTTAAGCTTCTTACCAACTACATCATTATCTGGTGTTGCTACAGTCAATACTCCATCACATAAGCTTACGTCGACGGATTTGTGACCAAATTGAAACATTTTTATTTGTTTGTACAATTATAAGCAAGAACGATGTTAAAATGAAGTGGCCACGAAAATTTAAGTAAGATATATGTGACATGTCGGTGATTTCCAAATTTATAAATAGAATTTGATCCGGAAAACCTATAGAAAATATTACTTAGAATGCAATTGTGGGAGTAGTAAACCGGATATATTTAACAGTTGAATATATGCACAAAACAAAATATACATATATAAGCATTATTTTTCTTTCATTAGGAAATAAATGTTATAACTGTATATGGTTGTTTTGAAAAAAGAGAGAAACAACACAAGATATAAGGCAAAATAAACATTGATACAGGCCAGTGTATTGTTTTACCTTTTAATATACTAGTGGTTAAAATTATCTATAAATCTTAAGGTTCTTGTTTTTCTCTTTCTATACTTAATAATGTTTTTTTATATATTTATTTCCCTGTTATCGATCTCAAGGTAATTAGTATATTGCAATGCAAACTTATATGTAGGTTAGTATTCAACAAATACACATACTGGAAATCTTTAACAATGGAGTGAGTGATTAAGTCACTGTCGAGGCTTGTCTGGGTCAGAAAACATCTTAACCGCTGGGCCTGAATTCACAGTTTGTTTTCATTCTTGTTGATTTTTAAATGTTATTTACATGTACCCATTACATTGAAATAGATTTAAAACTTAATTACAACAGTGGACGCTATTTACCTAAAAAGATGTATAAGAGAGGGACACTTATCAATTCATAGCTTCTACGTGTTAATAAATCAACAAGTAACCAAACAGACAATATTACATGTTGAATATTACGCAATTGCACTATTGAGTGTTAGGTACAACTTCTTTACCTAGAAAAAAGTTGATGACCGAAAATATGTAACCCATGGTATTATACGCTACAAAATTGTTTTCTCGTTGTATTTCAAAATTATTATGAAAGTTTATGAAAATAAAACAAATTGAAGTAAAATGTTTGTTACAGTCATAAATTCATGTGCATTGTCATTTCCTTTGAAACTTTTACTTTACGATTGATTGATTTTTGTACAACGATTGCATGATGAATGTAACAAAAAGGTTTTCAAATCAAAGATAACATCTTAAACGCTTTTTATAAATTTTGTTTTAAATGTGTTTGTTCTGTACACTTTTTTTTGGTGGTGTTTGGGAGGTTCAGTGGAATTTCTTCATTTTCTTCTGTCGCTAAACATACTCTTTCACTAAATTACACACTTATTTCATACATTTTGTGTATATATTCATTTTCATCCCGTCTGGGAACATACTATCTTTTTGCAGATCAAACCATGCCAAAACTCAATAGGTCGCCCCTACAGTTAAATGTATTTCGACCCTTCATTCAGAAAACTTGTAGAAATACGAATATTATTTTTTAATATCTAATATATATATATATATATATATATATAAAAGAAAAAGTTAAGTAAAGTCCGTATGCTGGTAACATATAAGAAAATTATTAAAAGATAATAACGGTTTCAATGCATCACTTTTTTACTAGTACTTTCACTGCTTCGGCAGATCTTCAGGTAATGTGACTTGTATATAAATAAAACAATTGATTGACGTTAACAATAGTATGACGTTAACAAATACAATATATTTAATCTTAATGAATATTCATAGAGCGGGCATCTGCGGAAACCGGAACCGTAGCCATTATGATATTTTTTGACAATTATCTGATTTATTGTCGGTAAATGGTAAAAAATATCATGAGGATCATAAGAGCTACGGTTCCTCAGCTAGGGATGGGCGGAGGGTAAGATATGGTTACTTATTTTTTGACGATGTCCTGCACAGCAATTTTTGTGTCTATAATTAATTTTTTTTTATTTAATCGGTCGCTGGTCAGTGGTGCCTAATATTTATTTATATTTTTGAAAAGAACAATTATTGAATCAATAAATAAGTTAGGTGCTGCATAGTGGATCGAAAGTATTAATCGGCAAGAAACTTAATGTGCTAGCAGAAAAAGATGATTTGGAGAAGGGAGAAATTTTAACATTCACTTGGTAATCTAAAAAAACATATTTTTTTTATTGAAAGGTTCATTACTGTGTAACGAAAAGTTTCATTCCAAACACTGGACATCAAGTTTATGTTAGCGCGCGTCTGACCTTTTGGACGGAAGAAATCCAAATGACAACATTTCATTTTAGAGATTAATTGGATTATACAGTGGCGGATCCAGAACTTTTCCTAAGGGGGGGTCCTCTGACTGACCTAAGAGGGGGCCGGTTCAGTCATGCTTCAGTGATTCCCTATATAATCAACAAAATTTTTCCCACAAAAGGGGGGGGGGCCGGGCCCCCAGGCCCCCCTGGATCCGCCTATGTTATACTATACGGTTAAAAAACAAAACTATATAATTATACGATGTTTGTCATTTAACCACTTATCTTCATTGTGGCTTTGTTGATGATAAAATGGAAATATGCATCATTTTCGTGCGATCCTATTCAATTATTACGCATCAATTTTTATTTACGTTCCGTCTTTAAACGTTAAACCTATTATAAAAATGATAAAAATGTGTGAAAGATGCATTAATACTACGGTGAACTATCGTTTACAGATCTATTAAATGTTGAAATACATTATTTATAAATAAGTAGATATTAAAATGTCAACATGATTTTGTTCAGCCTACTATTTCATTTTAGTTAATCATCTATTCAACATAATTTGGGTTAAAACCATATGAATGTCGAGGATGTAAATTATACATTATGTAAAAGCTTATAATTCATGAATCATATGAATGGAACACCGGCACAGATAATTCAATTTATACTTCTTAAACAATGAAACCGAAGCCAAATCGATTTACACAGTAGGACATTATTCTAACATACTAATGAGGAACAGTCATTTATCTTAAAGGGTTTGACTAAACAAAAATATCCCCAGGAAGAAATTCTATTTAGTTTTTTTCTCCCACAAAAAGTAAAAGGAACTATGTTAACATTTTTTTCGGGGGAAAGGGGTTTAAAAAAAATGTTAATAATTGGCACAGAATGCATAGTGGTATTTCCAGTAGTTGTATTTGTGCCTTTTAAGCACACTTTAGTTTTACACGTTTTTTTCTTCTAATTTAGATGTCATCAATGACACGTTAGTTAAAAGTCGATCTTTGGTTTTAATTTATTCGGGGGAGTGCATGGATATCCTGCCCTAGAAAGAAATGAAAATATAAATATACTTCAACACAAACGCAGAAAAAGATTGTGTTTAAAGCTGAAAACAAATTTATATATTGAAAAAAAAAAGCATAGATAGCACAGATGAAAAGAAAACCAGTCACCCCCACTTCCCTCTGAATATACATTGGCCTTCAAGTCGTCTTTAGTCTCAGAGGGATCTAGGTCACCTAAAAAATTAATTCGCCACGCAGTAGGCTATATATATTAACAGGACGGTAACTTGTTATTTAGTTTTCTGTACAGTCGGCAAAACCACCATGCCAAACCGACGCCTACAATATATCTTCAATCAATTATGCCCTTAACAATGAATTTGAAAGAGTGATACACACTCTAATAATAATGTAAACATGCTCAATCAAAGTCTATACAAAATAAAACTGTGTTAAACTGGAGAAACAATTAAGATTTTATCAAAATAATTTCTGCGAAAACCTATCCTTCAATAACCTTAAAAATATATATCTTTTGTTGAATATATATTATGTTATATTTTTTGATTATTTGAGACACGCTTTATTCAATAATTGGTTTGATTACCATATTATATTTCTAAAGATCCTTTATTCATTGAAGTTATTGACGTTTTCTTATTTATCATGGCATGTAATAATTACTACTACGTTTGATAAATAAATTATATAAATTTTGATTTAATTTATACACCAAATTTCATTCACAAATCTTATAGGAAATAAAAAGAGAGAAGAGAATTTGGTGATCCAACCCTAACTTGACACCATCTCCATTCATAAAGATGTTTATTAGCATATCCAAAGCTAGGAGTATGTAGTCTAGTGTTTGTTGAATGCCGTCTCTATGATTATTTTTATTCTAATATTATGAGCATATACCAAAATGTCGGTGTTCTCTTTTGAATCATTTTAGATTATGATATATCGTCCTGAACATGCACGAAATATTTGGCACTAGACTAAGAGCTCGCTTTGTTTTGTGGCCAAGCCGAACATAGTATAAAAATACGGATAGGGATGAAGAAAAGAGTGATATTAAAACAATGCAGATAGATCATTCTGAATATAATATATCATTTTAATCTGTATATGACAAGGGGAAAAAGCAGAAGTTTTGTAATAACATTTCAAAGTACCAAGACACGAATTTATGATGTTTATTGAAAATTTGTATTTCTGTCACAAAACCAAGGTCTATCATTTTAGAAAGAACATTCTAAATTATGTTTGCCTTCAAGCCCCCTAAGACATTAACCGACTAGAATTTAGCTATAGCTTGTGTACTGCTTTGATATGTAGCACATTTTTTGTTTAATTCGGTGACAAGTTTGCACCAACCGATTAGCATTAATATTTCAATGGCTAATGATTGTACATTGTCTCCTTTAAATTTATTTAACCTCGTTCAATTAATATAATAAATAAACAAAGCCTTTCCCAATTTAAAAAAAAACTGATTCTATTGTTAATAATGTGTCCCTTCTTGTAAATAGTAAGTTTGATATAACGTAATTTTCAGCTATCTTAAGCTACAAATAAAGACCACAACGAACAAAATCTGCTTCATACCCGAACGATCGAACTTCACTTAACAATTGATACCAAGGAAAAGTGCAACAACGGGATTGTGAATAGGCAAATTATTATTTCCAGTATCACACTTAACTATAACTCTTCATTCGACTTATTTATGAAAATAATGAATACTAAAAACCTATAGAAAGTCATAAGTTGAACGGTTGTAACGAGGATTTTCACATTGAATGACTCTCCGAAGGGGTTATATTATTCATTCATAAAACTTGAGATCAACTGTAGTATTTTGAATATAAATAAACTCATCATAGATACTAGGACTAAATTTAGTATATACGCCAGGCGCGCGTTTCGTCTGCTAAAGACTCATCAGTGACGCTCGAATCCAAAAAAGTTTAAAATGCAAAATAAAGTACGGAGTTGAAGAGCATTCAGAACCAAAATTCCTAAAAGTTTTGCCAAATACAGCTAAGTTAATCTATGCCTGAGGTAGAAAAGACTTAGTATTTCCAACAATTAAAAAAAAACAAGACACGCATTATTCCTGTACGTCGTTTTGTTACATAAACCTTTTACAATTCTGGAAAATGTGTGTAGAATAATATTAATAGAAAGATGAAAAAACACAATCCAAACCAGGTAGAGATATGTTGAGTATGAATAATATAAAGGCATGCAGACTGAGTAGGATTGTCAATTTGACAAAAGAGGGACGAATGATACATAGTATAATAAATTGATGTTTTTATAATTGTTTTTGTGATGTGTTACGTAATGTGTTATTTTGATTGAAATCATGCCATCAACACCATTAGGGTATAGCTATGCATTATTTCAGTAAACTATAAAAGTGTAAAATGGAAGAGAGTTAGAGCATGCAACATTGTGTTCCTAAATAATTCAATATAGACATTACTTTAAACCAATGCAACATTCAATTCATATTTAAGTTTATACAGTGTGATATATATAAATAGATTAGTCTGGGTGTTACGTTATATATAATGATTAAATCATCCCATGATCATACATGTTAACAACTTCATATAAATATGAAGTGGCCTACAGTTGATAATTTTCTGTGAATCTCTGTACCGAGAAACGGTTAGTATTATAGGTAATTTGGAATTCCACGTTTATCACAGCTATTTTGCAAAGATGCTGCATGATCGGATTTCCTGGAACAATTTATCTTTTTACCAAATTACATTTAAATCTGTTCACCCAGAATTAACATGCACATTTACAATTTAGGTGCGTTCTTATCTCTATCTTTGATTAAATCGTACCGAGAATGCTGGTAGAATGTCAAAAAGGGTCATATACACATTTTAGAAAATGCTCGCGCAAATTTAAGTAAGCTCTGATGAAATATGCCATTGACTGCATAGCTAACGAAACATAAAACAACGATATGTACTGTAAAACAAAAGACAAATAATTGAAATAAGAGGGATCAATTTAGAAAATATAAGGAAACTAAGACACCCTCAAGCAAAGACATCATTGATTTTGCGATTCTTTTTATGTCCCTCAAGCTACTGACGTGTTCATGTGTATACATTACTGTTAAATACTGGTTCAACTTTTTGTGCTTCTTTGTAACATATTTCTTTGTTTTTATACAATACAATATTGTCTGCTGTACCCTTATTTTTTAAATGTTCACCTGTTATTTATGTTTGTCTTGTTCACTCATCTTTGTCAATATAATGGAATTTTATACGACTGTATCACATGTGAGAGGTTAAACTGGCTATAAGTAACACCTGGTTTAACCCACCATTTTTTACATTAGAAAATGTGTGTACCAAGTCAGGAATATGACAGTCAAGTTTGAGCTTTTGATTTTGCCATTCGATAAGGGAATTTCCGGATTTAATTTTCTTCGGAGTTTTTTTGTGATTCAATCTTTTGTCGGGTGACATATATTTCTCTGTTAATATAATATTATATTACACATAAACTGTTTTACCCTTTTTTAAATCATTGATAAATATTCCTTATACAGGACAAGAATCGTGCTACTTTTTGGTTCATCCGCGAGACTCGTTCATGTTTTATATCATATTAATAAAACCAGGAGATTAAGGAAGTAAAAACTTGTACTTTACATTTTTACTTCTAATGTCAATAATGTATTTAATCCCATAAAACACATAATAATTGTCTTACTACTATATCAAAATTCATATCAGATTGTAGAAGTGTTTGCCGGATTTCCAGCATTTGCTTCACGTTTATGTACTAAATAAAGGCAACAGCAGTCAGCTGACAGTAGCATACCGCTGTTCAAAACTCGTAAATCTATGGACAAAAAACAAAATCCGGGTTACGAACTAAAATTGAGGGAAACGCATTAAATATAAGAGGAGAACAACGACACTATTTTAAAATGTAACACACACACAGAAACGGACTAAGCATAAGACAAAATCCGATGAGAATAACAAATATAACATCAAAACCAGTGCAGATTTAAGAATTTACATTTACAGTTCTTATTAACCATTATTCAAGAATTCAATCATAATCTAAATTAGGATGTTGGAACTATTTGTGATGTCATGGAACAAGGACGTTACTGACTATGGGTAATTTGTTCTTATATTAGGACCTCTTGCTTAAAGTGTAAAATGTTATTTAAGAAGCAAAAAAAACAACAACTAATAACTCTGTACAAGCATTATTTGGACTTTAATATATGACAAGTTCAGGCTCATTATAGCAAACAGTCTTGTCGTTTTGTATCAAAGCTTGTGTTTGAATACCGCCGAAGGAGCAATATGAATTTGCAGGTGTAAAAACGCAGTTATATCCTATTTGGGCTGAGTTTAAAACTCTTCTTTGAATCTCGCGACGATATTGGTAAGCTTATAAATGTAAAGAAATGAACAGGCAATATATACTCCAAACCTTAAAAAAGGCTATAAAACCGAGGTACAATATTATTTGAGACAACGCTCCATTTTGAAGACCTTGTCTTGGTTCATAATGGTTTACTTTTATGAAGCGGAATTTGATGAGACTGTTATTAAAGTGAGAGGGTTAGCGCTATAGAACCAGGTTTAATCCACCATTTTCTACATTTGAAAATGCCTGTACCAAGTCAGGAATATGACAGTTCTTGTACATTCGTTTTTGATGCGTTATGTTTTTTGATTTCGCCATGTGATTATGGACTTTCCAAATTGATTTTCCTCTGAGTTCAGTATTTTTGTGATTTTACTTTTTACAAATTGTGACATGGATGGCACTCATACAACTTTTTTTTTTATATCTGTCGTATCCAAACTAGACGGTTGTGCAACGATTATTATTTTTGACAATTCGACTACCATTTATCTATTTATATCATATTAGAACGTATATTGTTCAATTATTTACATGTTTATAACTTTTTTAAGAGCATCAAATGACTAACCGCAAAACATTAACTGGTACTAAAACAGTTTGTTCCTGCGGGTAAAATGGAACAGAAATTTTACAAAAAAATCACCATCCCTATGAAGGATCAGTATTTAACCTATTCAAACGGCACTTAATAGTACACATTTCTTAGAATAATTAAATCAAGATAAGTGGAATAACGTAAACTATAATAAGTTCATTCTAATTATCTAAAGTCGTAGCCGGTTGGGATAGGCCAAAACAGAGATATTTAATTAAATTGTTATATATGTCTCTGGCCAAGGTCAAAAGGACTAAAGATGGCATATGCACGAAAACATAGTATTAATAGTATTAATATTTCGTTTAAACTAAAAGTAACAATTCTAAACGGTTCTGATTCTTTTATTGACGTGTGTTTGTTTTGTTACCAAGTGTGTCTCTATTTGAAACCCTATCTATATCTCTGAGCAAGAGTATCAACAGCGAATGTCAAAGAAAAGCTTAAAGATTGAAATAGAAACACCAATAATTTCCTTTTAACTGTTGCTACCCAAATAATATTAGCAGTTAAGATTATAAACTAGCAAATGGTATCCGTTCACAATTTGTTTAATTCAAAGGAAACGAATGCCAGAACTGAGTACCTTGCTTCTGTCCTAATTACCAAATCTCAACGTTCGTCCAACTTACATTTCCTGTATTACAGGTTTGATGATGCTCCTATCTTTGACATCATACTATATTTATTCGAGTTTAATATACCATTGTATACCACATTGCCTCACATTCTCAGTAAGAAAAAAATCACACACCTAATTAAATGGGCATTTAAAAAGTCAGAATGTGAATATATATGTTCAAACTCTTTTCTGTCAATTTAAAGTGGCAATAAACAAAAAACAATGTTCATTGGACCTTTTTTGATACTATATTTGCCCTTGAATTTTTACTATATAACATTTTTGTTAGCTTTGGAGATTCAGTATATCGTCAGGTTATCGGAATTCCAATGGAGACTAACTGTGCACCACCTATTGCGAACCTGTTTTTATATTGCTATGAGTTACAATTCATGACAAAAATATATACTGTTAATACTAAAATTTATGATAAAAGAGATGATTTTTTATTTCCTATCGTTAATTTTCCATTTTTAGATGGTGGCGTTCCCTTGTCACCATCATCTTATGGTGTTAATATATCTCAACTTGAACGATTCGATCGTGTATGTAACAATGATTTAGATTTTAACGAGAGAAATTTATGTATAATTGAAACATAATTACACCAGGTTTTCGATATCACAAACTAGTCCAAACATTTACTTAATTTTATAATCGGTATACGGACATCATTCGTAAATATAGCTCAACATGCAGACTTCTTATACGTTGACGTATTTTATGGAAATATTCTTTAAAAAGCACAAAAATTTCAGTATTCACCGCAGAAACTAACAAAAACTTTTAATAGACTTATTAAGAAGGGATTTAGTTACGATACTGTTGTCAAGTCATTTAAGATTGCATATTTTGGCGATAATATTGATTCACTTATAAGGTCTTTGCATCGGAACTAAACACATTTATTCAAAAACCAGTTGTTGGCATGACACGGGTTATGTTCCTCTCATATATGTTATGCTGGTATGATACTAAACCGCTAACAGGAAGGATTGTGCCTGACATTCACACGATGAAATCATAATCTTTCAATCAGTTTAATTGAAGTCTAGATCTGGAGCTGGCATATTAGTTAACTGTTAGTAATCTGTTGTTATTTACGTATTATTTTCATTTTGTTTATTTTTTTCTGACATCAGACTCGGACTTCTCTTGAACATAATTTTGATGTGCTGATTGTTATGCGTTTACTTTTCTATATTTGCTATATAGAGGTATAGGAAGAGGGTAGAGATCGAGCGTCACTGATGGGGCTTTTGTAGACGAAACGCGCGTCTAGCGTAAATATTACATTTGAATCCTGGTATCTATGATGGATTTATTTACCATGTTAAAATCTGACAAATCTATGTTTTCTTCGAGAAATGATCAATATATGAAGCAGATAAAAACCAGTAAAATGCTGCTGTTCAAAATTCATAAATCGAATAATCAAAAACAAAAGCTGACACATCTGACATAAGATTAAGCAAGCCGTGTTCTAAATGTGTCATTTTAAGAACCTATCCCTGCACAAAAATAGGTTTCGTTGATTTTTTTCCAGATGTGAGCCGTTCTAGTATAAGAGTACATGTACGTCCATTGCATTTACAATTCCTGTTAATCATAAATCGAAGGAATTATATCATATCTTAATTTAGATGTTGAACCCATTTTAGAAGCATGAGAACCAGGAAGTTGGTGACCATGGAAAATTTTTCACACTTACAAATTTAACCACTTATACAAAGTGTATTTAAAAAAGTATGAAATTGTACCAAAAAATCGAAACAACATTTTTATAAAAGTTGTGTAAAGTTAACTCTACTTAAGCATTTCTTTTTTTTACAGTTATGACCAGTTTGAATACATTAAAGTAGTTGGTCCTACTGCAGGTGCAAAAGGAGTTGTTTGCAGTTATTAAAAAAAGGTATTCACTATATTAATTAACATGATTTCCTCAAAGTAGAAATGCTGGTATCGAGGCAAGACTCGTTGCTAGACGAACAAAAAACCAACTGATAAACAGTAACAAACGAGTTGCTAGAGTCCTTGCCTCGATACCAGCATTTCTACTTTGAGGAAATCATGATAATGAATATATTATCTAAAATATCGCATTAACTTGAAGAAATATACTCCATATAACGTAAAAAATATTGTTTAATTACAGTGGTTTTAATACAGGATCATTCACAAACTGTTTGATACAAAATATGTTACGCATGGGATAAATGAAAATTGATTTACGTGTGGGAAAATTTTAATAGATGAATACTTGTTGGTGACCTTCTGCTGTTGTATTTTTTTATTTTGGTCGGGTTGTTGTCTCTTTGACACATTCCCCATTTCCATTCTCAATTTTATTGTATATGTAAAAATGCAAATTGATCTACCACTAACTTTGAAATAATTACATTTGAGACATTAACAAACTGAAAAAGAAACTCTAACAACTAGAATCCAGATTAAAGCCTGAAACGGTCATTTTGGTCTAATCAAACTGTTGTTATAACAGCATAACATATCATACATACCACATATGTTCACATTGCAGTATTTACGAATTCTCTTAAAATAAAATTTCTTAATTGAAAAAAATGCAATCATATTTCATAAAAGTAAAGTATTGGAGCGAGTACACCTGCTTCCAACTGACAGAACACGTGATACTCCCAAGAACCAAACTACATAAGTTGAATAGTTGTAGTTTATTCGCATCAAAGAATAATTGACAAAGTAAAAAAAAACACAAATTCCTTTTATAGATTTTACCAATAACACAATGCCCAAGTCTTTCCTTGTGATACATCAATATTTTGGCCATTAAACATATTACAACAAACATATTTTTAAATATGTGTTTAATTTACCAAAGGGTCGTTTTTATATTATAAAATCACTGCATGGTGTTATTTTATGAATTTGTTTCCTTACGCCTAGCTTCAGTCAGTTACAAATACACACTTCAAGATGCTGGATTTAATAAAGAATTTTGAAAATATTTTTTTTTTATTGAACAGATATAACAACATACTAATTAATGAAACAATATGTATTTCCATTGTGTTAGGCCTAAGTCTTCTTTATGCTATTCAATAAAGATGTGGAAAAAAGATTTTTTTCTATAACTATAAGAAAAACAAACCATAAAGTAAATGAGTTGTAATTTCTATAAAAAGAATCTAAATAAGTGTGACAAATAAAGAAATTCCCATCATTTACATAGGTTAATGTATTCCGATGACATAGTGTGTAATTGATCGTCGTGTCACTTAAGATGTTTATTTATAACAAGTATAAGTACGCTTACTTAGCACAAATATTAAAACTTGTACAAGATTTGATCAAATGATTAAGTGTACATATGTAAGTGACACATATATGAACGACCTGAGTGATGTGTGTTTTCCTCAAATCTGTGACACTTTGTTTAGAAATCTGATGCCCTTTGTCAAGAATCAAATTGTGTGTTTTTCTTAGATCTGCTGAGACAAAGGACATAAATCTATCTTACGTTCGCTCTTTAAGACTTCTGTACATATACAACAGAGCAAAAGCATTTAAAACTTGTGTTGCCTTATTTCAAAGAAAATAAAATAATATTCTGACTGTTTTCACTATAACTATTTCTTGGAATAGATGATAATTAAAAAAGACCTTCGAAATCACGCTTATAACTGTCAGCTAAACAATTTTACAATGAGCAATGCTTAAGAGGAGTAGATTACCTTAGCCGTATTTGGCACAGCTTTTTGGAATTTTTGGGTCCTCAATGCTTTTCAACTTTGTCATTGTTTGGCTTTTTAAATAAAATTGAGAATGGAAATGGGGAATGTGTTTTGATATGAGCGTCACTGATGAGTCTTATGTAGACGAAACTCGCGTCTGGCGTATTAAATTATAATTCTGGTACCTTTGATAACTATTTAACATAAATCTGAGGCTTGCAGACAAAGGACAAGATACGATAAGCATCAGAGAACGGCCCCCTAATTTTGTTCAAATTACAAATGACTTGCTATTAATTATAATACATTATTTTTTAAGTTTAAAACCTATATTTTTTTAAACACCAATAGATTTTTCAACTTCCGCTGATATTAGTCATGCTCTGTTGCTGTAAAGACCTCAAGATTTGCTAAAAGGGCAGAAAATAGGCAGTTTCCAAACCTTTTTCTGCATTTTAAACTATGAGCGTACCTTCGCCCCACGATCATATTTATACCAGACATCCCTTGAACATAAATGTTGATGCATTTCAAATATTTTAGTGGGTCGTAAGTACGCTCATAGTTAAAAATTCAAAAAAGTGACAAAAAATCGTCGTAGTTTTCATTGAATCATCGAAATTTTTAACCGAACTGCGGACCGGAGATGATTTCCGGTATTTACTGGATCCGACGACGGAAATGTATTTATGTTTCGCTATTATAATGACTAATTTCTTTAGGACGAAAAATAAACATATTTGAGACAGGAAAACAGGATATTCCTGTATTCATTATTTTTGAATTTAAAGTGACATTTTAGCAGACCGTCGAAATTTGACCCAAAATTAGACGGAACTGTGACAAACTTCAGAGAAATTCTGGGAACGTATCCTACCGTAGTCTAAGATCGTTCATCTTGTCAGTTCGTTAGGTATTTGTGTTTGAACTTAACAAACGGGGAAACTCCGCATTGACGTCACTACGCTGCTTCCGGCGTAGAAAAACAGTACAGAATACGTTTTTTTTTGCTCTTTTGAATAAAAAACAATTCAAAAGGTAAGTTTTCATTGTTGTTCTCAATTATTGCTAAAAAATGCCAATTTTCTAATGCCCGTTTCAATCGTATTTGTTGTTTGCAAATCATTCTCTTCATATCTTTCCGTTAAAATTTGCATGCATAAAGTATTTGTCACTGGACGGTCAGAAAACAACATTCAATCAATCATATATCTTCTAAAATAACAGCACTACATGTATGATGAATTTTAACATATTCAAAAGAATAAAGACTCTTTTATATTTTAATCAAATATTTACACGTCAAAGAAAATAAAATAAGTATTGAATATGAAAAGAATAATACGCATCATAATTAAAGATATCTTGCTTGTAAGATGTGTGTTTCACATACAAAAGACTCATCAGTGACGGTCGAATAAAAAAATGTCAAATAACCATAAAAGGCTCAAAATTCCGATTTTTTTGTTGTTGTTGCGAAATACAGCTAATAAAGGTCATTTATTCCTGAATATATTATCCGTAGTTTTTGCAAACAATATAAAGTTTTGTTAACAGTTATCTCATAAAATGGACCATTTCAATAATAATTCATGTTTACACAAAGTGATAACTTGTGGACATCGTGTTGCTGCATGGGTTGTTTGTTTCCTTTTTTTTTTATTGTGCTATAGATAAAAGGGGCACAGTCCGCAGGAAGACATATTACCCTAACTTGACACTCCGACCCAACTAGTCTTTGTTCTTACCCCTTAATGCCAATTGATTAACGGAAATCAGCAAATACCAATGTTTAAGTCTTAAGTTTGACCAGGCCGGTGTCAGAACCCACGATATCAGGCGTTTTAATTCATTTATTATATTTATTTAATTGTACAATGAATTAATAAAAGGGTGCAATCTGTAAGAATCCATCTTATATGAATCCGCGCTTAAACATACACATCCACCCAAAAGAAATAACTGTTGCAACATATATAGAAATAAGAAGATGTGGTATAAGTGCCAATGATGCTACTCTCCTTCCAGGACACAACATGTTAAAAGTAAACAAATATAGGTCAAAGTACGACCTTTAACACAGAGCTTTTGCTGACACCGACCAGCAGGCTATCAAGGACACACAAGTGACTAATGTAGCAATTCGAACAGGAAAACCAACGGTTTAATCTTTGTAAAAAAACTAGAAACGACAACAACCAATGAACAGGTTCCTTACTTGTTGCAAACAAACGCAGCATGTGTAAATGTTTAAACATGCGACATCCTTTACCATAACCCGAACTTATATACTCTTATTAGTAACTTGCATGTCCAATTATTATTGAGTTCATTTTGATAAACAAATTACAAAAACGAAAAAAACGAAACGAAAAAATACAAAATGCAAATTAATCACATACATGCATTTTACATGATATTTCACAAATCATTTGACACTGACAGGAAAGTGAAACCATTTTTCGTCATTGCCAGTATCCACATCAATTACAGATCATAGCAAAAATGTTCGATATATATAGGAAGATGTGGTGTGAGTACCGATAATACAACTCTCCATCCAAATAATAATTTATAAAAGTAAACCATTATAGGTCAATGTACGGTCTTTAACACGGGGCCTTGGCTCACACCGAACAACAAGCTATAAAGGGCCCCAAAATTACTATTGTAAAACCATTCGAAGCATAGTCCATTTCATCGTGAAAGAAACATCAGTTTATTCTGTACTCAGTTTTCACTTGTCTTTGTCAATTTTCCCTGGCTTCCAAGATGAAATGAATGGATACATTATGTTAAACATAACTATTCTACTTTTTTTTGAATTTTATTCTCATACACTCTTGTCCGGGTCTACACTTATTTAGTTTTTATACATTGATTTATGATATTTGGCATACAGTGTGGAGCCATGACTCAGATATCATAACAGTCTAATATCATTATGACATTTACCGTTGATCTCAAGGTCCAATTAATTGACCTTTAACTTTCATGGTTAAATGATTGTCAAACCCTTAAACCATATATGTTCTTACAGGCTATGCCATTTTGTTTTACTCCACAAAAGGATTAATTTCTTAGGTCAATTAATACCTGGTTAATAACTCCAAAAAATATTTATATGCCGCCCCCCCCCCCATTTTTGCCTTGATAAGTCGTTTCTAATTCACCATAGCTTTTGTATCCATGCAGAGAACACATTTACATTCCAACCCCTACATCATATTAATTCGTATTTGCCTGGATTAGACATTTTATTCCACACAATGTCTGTATGTGGTACAAGTCACGTCTCTTTCATTCCAATAACTGTTACGTATCTTTAAAAGCTGTTCAAACTCATCTCAAATTATTAAATCCTATATATTCTTGTTTTCATGAAAATACCTTTACATTGAAACAAAGGTGTTGTAGTGGTCTACAATTTTAAAAAAAGTTTGCTTTTGCTAAGTAAGATGTGATAATGATAATCTAGATGTTTATAAATATTATAGTGTAACACCGTATTAGGAAGTATATTCCTAAAAAATAACTAAGTTCAGACTTCAAAAAATATAAAGAACCTATTATTCCATGGTTGATATGCACTTGTTATGTAGCTTAGTTTTTGGTCAGCGTGTAGTGACCTACAATTGAACTAAGTTTTCATTTCTAACTAAACATGTTCACAAACAGACAATTTGCATTGCATTCAATTTAATTTGTTCAATAAAATGACAAATTGATCTGTAGTTGGCTTTAATTCAATCATGTTTGGCTGTTGCTAAGCAACACTTGTGTTGCTAGGCTCAATACGGAATTAAGAATAAAAAAAAGATGTATATGAAAAATATTGGAATGAAACATCTTCAAACAACTGCTTAATTCATACTTAAGAAGGGCAAGCACCAATTTTTTAACCGTTGCTAGGCAACATTTCTGTTGCCAAGGTTGTTTTTATAATAAACAAAATTAAAGGGTATTTTCATTTGTGACTTCAAGTTCTTCTTGGACAAGCAATATTATTTGCAAATATTTAATTTTTTACTAATTAAGCAATTAATATGTGATAATTTTCATTCTTAATAAAAACCTTTGCTAGGCAACCTTCCTTTCATCGGAACACAATGAAATCATTATTTATTCAAGTGTCTACCCTAAAACCATCATTGATATCAATATAAACTTATTTGGAGGGGGGCCAAATAGTTATCAAAGGTACCAGGATTATAATTTAGTACGCCAGACGCGCGTTTCGTCTACATAAGACTCATCAGTGACGCTCATATCAAAATATTTATAAAGCCAAACAATTAAAAAGTTGAAGAGCATTGAGGATCCAAAATTCCAAAAAGTTGTGCCAAATACGGCTAAGGAAATATATGCCTGGAATAAGAAAATCCTTTGTTTTTTGAAAATTTTAACTGTTGTTAACAGGAAATTTATAAAATATGACCACATTATTGATATTCATAGCCCTATCATACCTTGTCCTTTTAGATATTTTTAAATGTTTATATAAATACGTAAATATCAATAAATAATATGCATTATGTCAAAACGGATTCATAATAAAAAATCTAAATAACTTTAAAATGTTAAACACGTGAAGAATTATTTCAATTCTCCTTTAACTTCATAATTGTTTTAACCAAACCATTTCCAAATCACTCGATGTATTGTTACTTCTTATCAAATGGTTATCGAAGTATGTTACATTATTTGCACTGTTTTTTCAATGATTAGTTACCTCAATCTTTATAATTGACTAGTGTAGTAAAACGTTTTTTATTTAAACTAATTTGCTCTTGTTTATTTGACCAAACTCTGAATGAAAATGCAAGGTTCTAAAATAATAGGATATAATGGTAACTTATGGCCAAACGTGACCTTGAATTTAAACATGATCGTTTTGCAATACAACGACCAGAAAATTTCTTAAGTTTATCAATTTCGGAAGGCTTGCTATTGGATATAACATTTTCCATACTAGGGGATATTAAAAAAAATAGGGGCTATAAAGTCAACTTTTATGACTAAATCGAAGGACGACGTTAAGACAAAAAAGTTCACACACATTACATCGAAAACCAAAGATTTGAAAAAAAAAGAAATGAAGGGACTGACGTGTTTGAAATAATTGAGCTGAATTATTGGATTAACTACGAACTATGTATTCACTATATCGTAAATAACTGACTACAACGTTATTATTTTTTACATACTGCAGTCATGAAATACACGTAACGTAACTTTACCAATGTGCACCTGTTTTGCAATGAAAGCGACTGTTATCTTATAGGTTTTTCTCAGAAACTAAAACATTCGTACTTTTTCTTAATTATTATCGTCTTTTTAAATTGATGAAATATATACTAAACATACTCAAAACGATCACATTACAATTGATGACGTCTCATTCTTAGTGAGAAAAAGGAAAACATTGCACGCAACGTTCAGAAAAGATCTTTTTAGAAATTAGAAAATTAACATTTCTAACGCACCTTTTTTTGTACTAAATGCAGTATTAATGAATTTTAATTCATTTTGTCAAAATAGAGACAGAAAAAAAACCCAACAAAAACAGTTATTCGTTTTTATGTATATGTAGTTCATTATTTACGAAATTGAATATTTTATCAACCATTCTTCAGACTATAAGACGTATTTTACAAACAATGAATACTAAGTGAGGAATTAAACAGTTAGGATAACGATACTGAAAATATGAAATAAACTTTAGCAGTTGTTGTTAAACATTACAAATCAAACGGGTTTTTTTTCATGTTCACCCGAATTAAGTCAGTATCTAGTTTTTCTTTATTTCAATTTTTGTGAAACTAATACATATTTTAACATAACTTGTAGTTGTTGTACGACAAAAGAGATGATTTCAGATTTCCAATTGTGAACTTTCCATTTCTAAGTAGCAACATTCCAGCAGCACCTGCATACGGGGTATATATCTCCCAATTGATACGACATTCCCGTGCTTGTATTTCCTATCATGCTTTTCTTGATAGAGGGTTGCTGCTCACTAGGAAGCTATTAAACCAAGAGTTCCAAATGGTGAAGTTGAAATCATCCCTTCATAAATTTTACGGACGCCATCACGAGTTGGTTGACCGTTATGGAATTACCGTTATACAAATGATATCGGATTTGTTCCTTACGTCGTAACAACAATCCCCTTCCCTTTCATGAATGTGACCTACCGAATTAGACTATTTACCGGATTTTTTATCACATAAGCAACATGACGGGTGCCACATGTGGAGCAGGATCTGCTTACCTTCCGGAGCACCTGAGATCACCCCTAGTTTTTGGTGGGGTTCGTGTTGTTTATTCTTTAGTTTTCTATGTTGTGTCATGTGTACTATTGTTTGTCTTTTTGTCTTTTTTATTTTTAGCCATGGCGTTGGCAGTTTGTTTTAGATTTATGAGTTTGACTGTCCCTTCGGTATCTTTCGTCCCTCTTTTATGTATGCAACGTAGACACTCTTCATTAAATACTCTTGACTAGATATAGGAAGATGTGGTGTGAGTGCCAATGAAAGTATGGAAGTCGTTTCTAATTCTTTTATCTAAATTTTCGTACGAATTCAATAAAGGCAACAGTTATATACTGCTGTTCAAAAAACATAAAACGATTGATAGAAAAAAACACATCAAAAACGAATGGACACGAACTGTCATATAAAGACCAACCTGCAATAAAAAAAAATGTAAAAATTTTATAACAGGATGATTTTCAAAGAATCAACTTTCACCAGCAACCAAATAACATTGAAAGGAAAGCAAAAAGTTTTCCGTACGGTCGGTTTTTTTAATTACGAACGTGAAACAAATCATTAAAGGTACATTTTCGGTATCCAATGTTGTATCTTATTTGAACACATTATTCTAAATTTTTAAAAAAGTAGATTTTTGGTAATTTTTTTTATGCATTAGTTAAAATTATCTTCACACACTTTCAGCATCACCATTATTGTTATATTTTAAAGTATATAGGCAACTAATATATGTAAAGACTTTTATCCCTTTGATTACTTAGAAAAAAGGATGTGGTATTTATATAACTAAGATAAAGTGCAACAGTGTTCAGAAAAGGAACATAAATCAAATCTAAACCACTCAGTGTTGATGTAGTATTTGTTGCTTAATAGCAGAGTGGAAAGTCGACAAAATATTTTAAGTTGGAAAAAGTACACTGATGTATTGTAAACCTGTTTGAAAATTAGTTTTCTGGTTTGATAACCTGTTAGACGAAATATTTGTTTTAGCAAAGAATAATTTCTCGAAAACAAAAACCACCTGTGATTGCTATAAATTAATTTGATTGACGCAGTAAGCTATATTGAATAACAGACATTTAGGGAAAGTCATGTAACCATCTAAAGCCGTGGGTATATTAACATGGCAATAATTTACTAGTTTGTACTTTACGCCGCCACATCCGCAGCTAAAGTTTAATGATTAAATCATAAATCTAAACAAAATGGTATCTAATATATCAGCTTCGGCGTATTCATGCAAATCTTGTATTCACTAATGACTGATGTAAACCGTATTTCAAAACAGAATTCAAAACAGAATGTTCTGAACTTTTTAAGGATTGTTTTAAAAATGCAACACTGAGTCCAACAAATATGATATACAATAAGAAATAGTCTAAAAGACGAAATACTCAGTGCTATATTAGTTTATGCTTTTTATGCCTCCGCATGAAGATTATATTGCAATTAACTCTTATTCGAAAGTAGTTCCATTTTGTTGTTAGAGTTATATTCTAAAAGGTAGATATTTTATGAGTGGATTTTTGAATTTTGAACAGCGGTGTTCTACTTATGCCTTTATTTACACTCACTTGATTTCCATTTAAAAACATTTGATATCCCATATACTTCGAGCAATTTCAATGTTAAGTGTACTGCAGTTGTTTATAACTATTCATGTAAGTTTAGTTCCGAAAATTCATCAAATATACAAGTCCAAGGCAAAGGTCCTTATATGTGTTGTTTACAAAATGTTGTGATATAATCGTTTGCGTTTATGACGTTCAACCGAATTTGTTATTTAAAAAATGGTTACTAGTATATTATTTTATGCTTGTGTCCTTGTGTCATCTTTTGGCTGCTTCAACGTTTTTTTTCATCATTTGTTTTCTTTTTTGAATAGCTGTTAGTTTGTCTTTCGAAAACCCTTTTAAAACCATATTTCATTTTATCTGCAACTTGAATGACTTGTTTGGAACTTTTTCATGTGTTGTATGTTTCTTATATACGTTTTGCATCAAGGTTTTACTTTTTGCAGCAAAGTATTATCCATAAAAATGTGTATACAAAAATGGCAGAAATTATCAAAATACACAAAAGAAATAGTCAGGTATAATACGACGATATGTTTATAACTTTCACTTTTAATTGAAAAATATCTGGTGTAATGGGAAAACAAATAAAAATGATTTTAAAAGTAGTTTTCAAAAACGTAAAATATACTCTCTCTTGAGTGCAATTTTCTCTATAAAATACCTCTTAAATCTAAATATTACGCCTTCTTATTGAAAAACAACCCCTGAATTTAATTGACGTACAAATAGGAGTCGTAGTTTTAATATATGTATGCTTGGGGATTTTTTTTAATGAAACATTTTCTGATCGAAAATGCACACTCACTGTAATCGACATTTCATAAATTATTGAAATACATTTTGTACTTTGAAATAAATACTTTGACCCTTTTGGTTATGTCGTAGATTTTATTGCCCTTATTTTTTCGTACAAATATTGGCTATAGGATGTGGTCTGCAGTAAAGTAAGATAAAGTGAAATTCTTTTGTATAGAACCCAACATATATGAAGTCAAGCGCAATAAAAATGCATTATTTGAAAAATAAAAAAAGGGGAGCGACAGAAAAATTCGATGCTGGGAACACAACACGGATGTCGAAAATCTAATTACGAAATCAAAGATGAAATTTATGCTTGAATAGGTCTGGAGGCGAAAGGTAAAATGATAGAATGAAATAATCTTTATCTCAATTCATTTGATATCAGATATAAGTCATTACATGCCCTTCCTTAAGTTTTTTCCTTTAATGACCTTTAGCTTTAGAGTATTCTTCATTTTGTATGTCTAAAAATCAAAGAGGCACATACATATTATTTTTTTGGACAAAATACTGAAAAATTACAAATTGACATTAAGTACATTAGCTGTTTACGCATTCAGTGGTTGTATAGCTCCCGAACAGCATGAGTAAAAAAAGTCAACATCAAATGCAATTTTCCTTTGTTTTTGAAAAAAATATATGTAAAACTTAATTTATTGGGTTGAAAGTACACAAAGACGAAACAATACTATGTAGTCATGGATAATTTATTTATTAGTTTTAATTGGCTTGAACACGTTTGTTGTAAATGCAAGTACCTTAATGTCGGTGCTTTGGATCTGTTGTTCTTGTACATGTCTTCGAGTGGAGCTAATTGTTAATAATATTTACAGCTGGTACTCATGTTGTACTGTTACCCCAGCATACCATTAGTTTTCTTGCTTGACATGTTTTAAATATTTTTTATGTCTAGACGGTATTGGGGTTTCCCATTGTTAAAGGCCGTACGGTGGCCTATAATTGATTCCACGTAATTTGAAATCTGACATTAGATAAGGTTTTAAAGCTCACCTTGCCCGAAGGGCCAAGTGAGCCTTTTTCATCACTTAGCGTCCGTCATCCGTCGTCGCCGTTATCTTTTCACATTTTGAACTTCTGCAAGAGAACCACTGAACGGAAATAAACCAAACATGGCATGTATGTTCTTTATGAGGTGATGACCAAGTGCTGTTACTTTCTAGCCAATCCATCATTGATTAATTTAGAACTAAATAAACAATATATGAAAGCATCTGTCGTCATTAAAAGAATCATCACATCATTGGTAGCATTAGTATTTTCAGTAGATGTAGCTACATGTAGAAAAAGAATGTACTTTACAGTAATTCTTTTTTGTTTGTTTTATAGTTTATGTAAATGTAACTACGTTTTACCTCGTTTACACGTACATATTTTTGAACCATCCTAGATACATTATTTTATCGATTATATTCACAAACAAGTTATGTCTTGGAGTTTACAAGCTATTGCTGAGGTACACCTTCATGTATTACATTGTGAAGGTGAAGAAAAGCAGTTTCTCGTGAAAAACTATGTAAATGTAACTACGTTTTACCTCGTTTACACGTACATATCTTTTGAACCATCCTAGATACATTTATTAATCATATTCAGAAACAAGTTATGTCTTGGAGTTTACAAGTTATTGCTGAGGTACACCTTCATGTATTACATTTTGAAGGTGAAGAAAGGAAGTTTGTCGTGAAAAACTAGAAAATAAACGAAAAGACATGACCTTTTCATATGCCTCGAATAATGCATTTTTTAACACTTCTCATGAATTTAATTTTTTGTTTATAGCTTTATTACTTTAGTTACATTCATGACAAATATGTTGTTGCTTGATAAACGAATTAGGTATTGACAATTCACTTGGAAACCCAACATATATCCTCACAACACTTACTAAAAAGGACATTCTGGATAATCATAGGTCTGTTCTATGTTCCTTTGGAATTTCAACCAAAGATTATAAAATGGATCTTTCATCACTGTCTTGGAAACTTTAACTGCATAAGTGTCCTTACAAACAACGGTAAATTGCTGGGTCTTCCAAGTGCTCCACGAAACCTCTTTCTAAATTATTAACATCTATTTTATCAACAATCAAAAAAACGGGGTTCAAAGTAATTGTGAAACTGCCTATATTAGAGGTGGCGTTAATCAGATGTAGATACTTAAAAATTTCAAAAATCTTTTAGAGTACTTAGAATCTAACTCTCTTTCATCTTGTGATAGTAATAAAACATTTGACGCTTCTACACTTTGTACAAGTATTCCACATTCAAAATTAAAAGACAAATTGAAAGAGTTGGTATTGCTTTGTTTCGTCAAAAAAAAAATGGCCAACGAAGATACAAGTATCTTGTCTTAGGAAGGGATACAACCTATTTTGTAAAGTATCACTCTGATTTAAACAAAACATTCTCTGAAACGGATTATCAAGATGCTTGATTTCTTGATTGACAACATATTTATTCCGTTTGGAGGACGTGTTTTTTCAACAGACTATCGGCATTCTAATGGGAACGAATTGTGCCCTTCTTCTTGCCGACTTTTTTCTTTATTATTATGAGGCTGACTTCATACAAAAACTTCTTAGGAAGAAATATAAGAAGTTAGCAATATCCTTTAACTCTACTTTTCGCTATAAAGATGATGTTCTTTCACTAAATATTTCAAAATTTTGTAACAAAGTCGAACGCATATATCCCATTGAACTAAAGATAAAGGATACAACAGATACAGTTGAGTCAACCTCCTATCTTGACTTATATCTAGAAATTTACAATGAGGGTCGGTTGAAATAAAACTTTAGGACAAAAGAGATCATTTCAGCTTTCCAATTGTGAACTTTCCATTTCTAAGTAGCAACATTCCAGCAGTACCTGCATACGGTGTATATATCTCCCAATTGATACGATATTCCCGTGCTTGCATTTCCTATAATAATTTTTCTTGGTAGAGGGTTGTTGCTCACAAGGAAGCTAATAAATCAAATGTTCCAAATGGTGAAGTTGAAATCATCTCTTCGTAAATTTCATTGGTTGGCCGTTATGGAATAACCGTTTCACAAATGATATTTGATATGTTCCTTACGTCGTTACGTCAATCCCTTTCCCTTTCATAAATGTGACATACCGAATTGGACTATTTACCGGATTTGTTATCTCATAAGAAACACGACGAGTGCCACATGTGGAGCAGGATCTGCTTACCCTTCCGGAGCATCTGAGATCACCCCTAGTTTTTGGTGGGTTCGTGTTGTTTATTCTTTAGTTTTATAAGTTGTGGCATGTCTTCTATGGTTTGTCTATTTGTCCTTTTCATTTTTAGCCATGGCGTTGTCAGTTTGTTTTCGATTTATGAGTTTGACTGTCCCTCTTGTACCCTTCGTCCCTCTTTTACATGATACAAGGTTATCTTCGATTTCGTAATATTATTAGATGGATGTGGCCGATTGGATAAAATCATCATGATGTCCC
Source organism: Mytilus trossulus (assembly GCF_036588685.1). Classification (NCBI taxonomy): domain Eukaryota; kingdom Metazoa; phylum Mollusca; class Bivalvia; order Mytilida; family Mytilidae; genus Mytilus; species Mytilus trossulus. Next base: position 7,938,674 of record NC_086373.1, on the reverse strand, counting down.
TTTTATAAGATACGGCCGATAAATTTAGAGTGTAGTTAAAAAACAAACGACAGCTTTTACTGATTCTGTTGATGGAATATTTTTTATAATTTGTCAGTATTTATGAATTTCCCCTTTTTGAGTTCGGTATATTTGTTATAGTCCTGTATGCAGTTCAATAATTATATTATAAAACATATAAACAAGGAAGTCACATTTTTGAAACAAAATGTAAGGGAACAACATCACACGGGTCTATGGTAAAAAAAATGCTCTTTTAAAAATAAGAAATACACTTATTGGTTATTTAAAAATTTGTTACGGTTAATAGACAATTTTCAATTTTGGTTAAGGTTCGTGTAGTTTTAACCTTTGTTTTCTATGAAACATCATTTTATTCTTGTTCTTGTGATGTTGTCAGTCTTGGTACCATCTTACATTTCATTTGCAAAATATAATAATGCATTGTTAAAAAACCAACGTATTTGCATTTCAAAACTCTACAAAAAAAATCAGTTGGTTGTTACTGCATGAAAATAGTTCAAATGATATTTATTTTTGACTGGAAGAGATGCACAGTTACACTGCCATCTTAACATGATTAAGCTTTAAATCAAATACTTATTTTATTCTATTGTAACATTACCGACTGGGAATTTTCTTGAGTCATGTATAAAAACCTGTTTGATTATGACTGTCGGAGGCTTATTGCAATATGCTCGATTATATTTTAAAAAATTCAGTTAAAACGGATATCTTAGTTTAATCATTCATCAAAGGTGATTTCCCAGTCCTTTTTTGGGATCAGCATCAACATTTTATTTAAATATGATAAAATTCCACATTTTAATACTTATATAAAAGACGTGCTTGTTCACAACATGCTAAAACACTCACAATAAAAAGTTTCAAAATCTGTTATGAATTATGCATATCTTAAGGTATGTGTTGTCGTTCAACATCATGAGGTATATTATATGACGAGACAATTTATAATTTTGAATATACATTATCTGACTTATATACTTTCAAACAATATTATTATCTGCAATGATTTGCAGAATGTGTATTATTTTTTACCGTTTACACATTAGAATTTGATATTCTTTAATTATCTTGTAAGTATTACCACGTCATACTGCTCATTCATAATGTGAAAAAAAATCACTATATATTAAAGTTATGATACACATTTCACAAATTTCACTGTATTTCCACGAAGCATGAAACAAATGAATCTGGAAAAAAGTCGCTATTGTTTGTCATTTTAACTTGATGGAAGTGGAATGGTATTTTTTTTGCATTTTCTTTTATGACATTTTCTCCCCGAAGAGAGAAATAATTTTTAACATACTATATAGGAACTGTTTAAAATACATGTATTCTCTTTCCTTTTGTTGCCAATACAATATGTCTCCAAACGATTGGCATCGGAAAAAATACTATACACCACACTATTGAATACGTTAGATTGGCACAGTTATAAATTCCCTAAAGAAAATGAAAACATTTAGTTGGGTAAAGTTAAACATTTTAACGCAGTATGAATCAAAGATTGTATACTTTTATTATGTAAAGATAATTGAATCATTGTTGAGGTAAGAGAGAAATGCATCATTTGAACTAACAAACAGCGAACTACACACTGTACATACATTTTCAGCGAGTGTAGAGTTTGTTAAAGTTTTGGAATAACTGTTTCACAAATGATATCGGATATGTTCCTACAATTCCCTTCCCTTCCATAATGTCATCTATCGAATAAGACTATTTACCGAATTTGTTATCACATAAGCAACACGACGGGTGCAACATATGGAGCAGGATCTGCTTACCCATCCGGAGCACCTGAGATCACTCCTAGTTTTTGGTGGGGTTCGTGTTGTTTATTCTTTAGTTTCCTATGTTGTGTCATGTTTACTTTTGTTTGTCTGTTGTTTTTTTTTTCAATTTTACCCATGGCGTTGTCAGTTTGTTTTCGATTTATGAGGTTGACTGTCCCTTTGGTATCTTTCGTCCCTCTGATATGTAAACCTTGCAAATGTATTTTAAAAACAAATGATCTTCACGTGTGCTCGCTGAACCGTCTGTATAGTATATAGAAATAAAATAATTCAGTGAAAATGGACGTAATAATAAAGTATAAAATATGAAAATAAATTTAATTTAAAATAACATACACTACTAACAAAGAATGTAAATTGCCTTTTTATTCCAAAAAAGAAATCGATAATAGACATTGATTATTCTCGTTTGCAATGTTATCAAACCAGCATCTCTTAAATGCGTCTTCATTAACCTTGAACCAGTGAATATGTTATTACATATCCGGCATTGAATATCATATAAAAGTACAACTAAAAGTAATTTCCTTTATGATTGATTCTAAAAATTGGAGTTTAATGGATGACACTTTAACTAAATTAAAATAAACTGTTTTCTTTAGTTATTTTGATCCATGTAAAGGTAGAAAGAATCGAAAGGTGAAGTGTCATTAAACTGAAACATAAAAACTCATTCGTTGCAATTTTATTTGTTTTGACCAAATTTATTACAAATTTTCCACTTGTTAAGCATTATCAAGGAGAACAAATTATAAACAGAATTTTAATGAATAAAGATATAAGAGTTGTTGTCACCTATATTCATATCCAAAACCTTGAAATAAAATCGTCGTAGAATCATCCAGATTTGATCATTTTACTATTTTAGTAAAAGATGTTTTAAAACCCGACATCAGTCATTAGATTTGAATTGAAAAATGAGACGACCTATTTGAAATTTTATTTTTAAAGTGCAAATTATGGAGAATGTATAGCCTTTTACAAAAATGTAACCACCACTTAAAAAAAACATATGATAAATATTATTTCGCCACTAGGTGTACCGTTTAATAGGATGAACAGATGTTTGTCGTCAGAAACATGTAATAAACCTACCAAAAAAAAAATTAAATGACGTTTTAATATTTAATATTAAAACATTTACAAAGCTTTGTAGGTGGTAGCATGTAGTTTAAAAATCATCAGCTGGATATCATTGACCAATTTCAATTATGTTTTCAAGAAAATGACATCGGTATGTCAATGAAACAGTAACCCAAGTACACAGTTATACATGTAAAAGAATGAATAAGAGGTGAGGTGATAATGAAAATTATAATAATAATAATTCAGGTAAAGGCAATATATTTAAAATATTTATACAAAATATATTGCAATGGTTGTGACAGAGCTTTTCTTAATGTATAAACCCAAGGATGACCCGTGAAAGCATACAAGATGAATTGGAATGGGATCCTTATAGTCTTGATAATAAAATGATAAATTTATCTTCAATATTACAGCAATAATAGTATGTATTTATTTGGCTTTTTAAACTATTTTGATCTGAGCGTCACTGATGAGTCTTATGTAGATGAAACGCGCGTCTGGCGTATAAAATTATAATCCTGGTACATTTGATAACTATTTACACCACTGGGTCGATGTCACTGTTGGTGGACGTTTCGTCCCCGAGGGTATCACCAGCCCAGTAGTCAGCACTTCGGTGTTGACATGAATATCAATTATATGGTAATTTTTATAAATTTCCTGTTTACAAAACTTTGAATTTTTCCAAAAACTAAGGATTTTCTTACCCCAGGAGTAGATTACCTTAGCCGTATTTGGCACAACTTTTTGGAATTTTGGGTCCTCAATGCTCTTCAACTTTGTATTTATTTGGCTTTTTAAACTATTTTGATCTGAGCGTCACTGATGAGTCTTATGTTGATGAAACGCGCGTCTGGCGTATAAAATTATAATCCTGGTACATTTGATAACTAATTATATATTATATTTACATACAAAAAAACACATGTCAATCGAACAATCATTTCTTCAGCAAATTTGTGAATCATATCATTCTGAACGACATCCTCATATTATTTTGCAACAAGTATGAGCCAAATGGGCAGGATTTTAAGTTACTGTACTAAATGCACACTGGCCTCTAATAGCTTCAAATTACGAAATAAATTGCGCTTTTAATAGTGTGTTTCTCTGTCCTGTATGTTCTCCCATTTATTTGTAGTGTAGTCCTGACATGTAATGTTGTCAAATTAATGTTATAATTAACATTGCCATAAAAGTGTGAGTTTTGGCTAACCATAAAACCGGGGGCAACCCGCCATTTTGTTCTTTAAATGTCCTCTACCAAGTCAGGAAAATGGCAATATTAAAATTCGTTTCTGTGTGTGTTACAATTAAAAGTTTCTGTTGTGTTGTTGTTCACCTCAGTTTTAGTTTGGAACCCGAATTTGTTTTTCTCAATCGATTTATGAATTTCGAACAGCGGTATACTTTTGAGGCTTTTATTTAATATACATAGGTTCAATATTGAAATGTATCTATCGGAGAAATAATCAAATACATTTGATTTTAGGTTCAAATTCTTGATTTATCACGAGGATACACATTAATAACTTGTGTTAAGTCATTCGTATAACTGACCTTCGTGCATAAACCTTAATTGAAACTATATTATTTGCTCTTTTCGGGTAAATTTGTTTGTTTGTAGCAAGTCGAGGATATGCATAATTCTATATAAAATTGTATCAAGTTATTATTTTAATGTTCAATTCATTCTTTTCTGATTGAATTACAGGAAAGTATAAGTATGAATGAGACAGTTGGTTTATTCCATATTCCGGTGGGATAATGTGCAATGTGTCCACTTTGTCGTGTTAATCGTATTTATTACATTGGTTGCTACGAATTACAGTGATTTCCAAGTTTAATAAAAAAAAAAACGATAAATTCACATGTGAAATAATCGTGGTTATTTCACTCTCTGACGTCATACAACAATATACAATTATGGCCCGTTGAAACGGTGAATATCCAAAATTGTCAACACGAGAAGGTTATTTCAATGAGGGCGCAGCCCGAAGTGAAATAACTTTTAAGGGTTGACAATTTTGGATATTCATCGATTCTAAGTGGAAAGGCCTTTCGAACACTTTCTATATTTTTAAACTGTACATAACAAAGACAAGGTCACAGACACGCTGATGTTTGAAAATAATTTGGTATTCTAGAATTTCTAGAATGTACAACAAAGGAAGAATCTTTTTGTAAAATATTGATGGCCCTGAAAAGGACCGTTACTCTATAAGAGCTATCATCAGCTGCTGTCACTCTATTCATGACCAATGCCTTATTTCCTCGTCTCTCGGTGGGCTTCCAGTGTAACGTGAACGCTGCCATTTTGTTCATTTACGTCCGTGACGTCATACTCATGGGAGATAACTCAAGTACAAATCAACAATCTCAAAAGGTTATTCTCCAGTGAATAATAGGGTTATTTGCCGCTGGAGGAAATTTTTAGGGTTATTCGTCCTTCCTTGCAATTGAATGAAAAACAACTGAATTATTCCAGGTCACGTGATAACTTTTCACCCAATAGAACTGTTTGAAATATATGTAAGGTATAATAATAGGCGTTGTCAAGACGTCGATAAAGTCGGATCAAAACATGCGTAGGAAAATTATATAGTTCCTTGCATTTTCTACATTAATTTCATAAAAAAAGAGCCATTTGCCAAAGTAATAAAATGAATAACTAATCAAAGAATTCAAATATCGAAAAATATTCAACTCGTGACCGAACAACACTGATAATTAACTCATGCACTTCGCGCATTCGTGAATTAAAGTGTTGTTCGGTCACTCATTGAATATTTTTGAATTCTTCGATTAGTTATTCTATAATTAATATTATCAACTAAGATGCTAGTTGTATCAATAAATATCGATTTTAAAGCTTTATGAATAATATGACACAGATACCGGTAAAGTATGGCATCAAAAACCACACATTTACCGGTGACCTTAACATTGTTAATAACACTTCTCTTCGAAACGTGTTATCGAAAGGTCCGAAATATCGTGAGCCTAAATCCATCAATTGGAAACACAACTTTAAAATTATGATGGATTCAGTCGAGGATTATGCCAGGCAATGGGCTAAGCGCGAGAAGGAAGACGTAGACACTCTATCCGAATGGATTAAGGCAGTGAGGTCGTTAATACAAATCAGAATTAAGAAACTGAATGGGTCCATCAATGCCCATGCTACGTCAATCTTCAAAGATACAAATGTTGCTAAACACCTATCTGACCTCCATGATGAATATGTTGTTGTCCCCGCAGACAAAGCCCCAAATAACATCGTTTGTATCTGTAAAAGGCATTACATTAATTGCTTGATAAACGAATTAGGTATAGACAATTCACCTGGAAACCCAACATATACCCTCACGACACTTACCAAAGAGGAAATCCTGGATAATCATAGGTCTGTTCTTTGTTCCTTTGGTATTTCAACCAAAGATGAAGAACTGGGTCTTCCATCACTGTATTGGATACCTAAACTACATAAGTGTCCTTACAAACAACGGTATATTGCTGGGTCTTCCAAGTGCTCCACGAAACCCCTTTCTAAATTATTAACATCCATTTTATCAGCAATCAAAGACGGGCTTCAAAGTTATTGTGGAACTGCCTATTCTAGAGGTGGCGTGAATCAGATGTGGATACTTAAAAATTCCAAAGATCTTTTAGAGTACATACAATCTAACTCTCTTTCATCTTGTAACAGTATTAAAACATTTGACTTTTCTACTCTTTACACAAGTATTCCACATTCCAAACTAAAAGACAAATTAAAAGAGTTGGTATTACTTTGCTTCATAAAAAAGAATGGCCAACGTAGATACAAGTATCTTGTCTTAGGGAGGGATAAATCATACTTTGTAAAGAACCATTCTGATTCAAACAAAAAATTCTCTGAAACCGATATTATCAAGATGCTTGATTTCTTGATTGACAACATATTTGTTACGTTCGGAGGACGTGTTTTTCAACAGACTGTCGGCATCCCAATGGGAACAAACTTGGCCCCTCTACTTGCTGACTTGTTTCTTTATTATTATGAGGCTGACTTCATGCAGGAACTTCTTAGGAAGAAAGATAAGAAGTTAGCAATATCCTTTAACTCTACTTTCCGCTATATAGATGACGTTATTTCACTAAACAATTCAAAATTTGGTGACTATGTGGATCGCATCTATCCCATCGAATTGGAGATAAACACACATGTGAATTACAAAACAATGATTGCCCTTTTAATAAAAAGAATCATTTTCATAAGATTGAAAAGAAAACGACATTCGTCAGATTTTGTTATCTGGCTATATGTTATGTCCTCTGTTGTTTCCAAGCTCTACAACTTTTGTATTTTGTAGTTTATGGATTTTCATTATGTTTAACTTGATCATCATTGATGAGACAATGATAGTCGAAAGTAATATCTTGTGCAAAACAATTGTTACTGTTGATGTTAATCCTAGTATGCTCATGATATGAACAACTTTATAATAATTAATATATAATTAATACAATGAGCGATTTTGTAATGATATCGCCCCAAGCCGTGTGTTTCGTTGTGCTCAGTTGTCATTGTTGTATTTTGTGTACTGATGCTTATCTACTTGTCTTTGTTTTATAATCAATGGCGTTGTCAGTTTACTTTCGACTTTTGAGTTTGAATGTACCTTTGGTATCTTTCGTCTCTATTACCAAAGAATGTAATTTTTCCGCAGGTTACATACATTAGGTTAGGATATTCTGGTACTTGACAAAAGAAAATCAAAACATGAAATTAAATCAAACTTACAATCCGTACTATTAATGAAAAAGATGATTATTTTATATATTTTTTATACAAAATAAGCCATCGTAAAGGTTAAATCAAATTACATCGATTAGCAGCTTGTGTTACTTTTCACAACGAGTATACTGTTTGAGAAGAATGCCTTCATCCTATATATGATTTCTATATTATGTGCGGTTAGCCATGCTCAATATAAGTTAATATCACCACTCCGAACTACAAATCATAAAATTAAGAGCATTATGAAGCATGTCTTTTCGTATGGTGCGTTTTCTCTGCAATCGCCCTTAACATGATTTTGTTTTGTGAATACTTAAAGCGGATTTTTGTTTATTTTTGATTGACTTTGTTGACTGGTCCTGTGTTCTCTTTGTAGTTGTATTTTATCGAGTTTTCATGCATTATTAGCTTTATTTTACTCGCTACGACGAGTGTCATATATAATTTAGTGTGTAACCCGGATGTGTTTCTCTTAATCAATTTACGACAATTTAACACCAGTATACTACAGTATATTATTTATTTATTTGTTTGTTAATGATCAATACAATGATACATGTATCTAAATCAAGCAGGAAGGCAACGTCATATCTTTTTCGACATGAATGTAGTTTACTGTTTAAAACCACTGGAATACTCCTTACTATTGGAGAGATATATACATCAGATTAGACTAACGTAATGAAGCCATTTATATTCACTAAAAATAAATTAACATGATTTAAAATATATTGACTGTATCTTAAGGTTCCTAAAATAACTAACGGTAACATACGTTTTAAATTTTTCAGATAATTGATCAATAAAAAATTACAAACGACTGTAATTTCATTAAAAATATAAAACCAAATATTGATGTCTGTCAAATTATATGAAAATTTCGACAGTAAACGTCACCTAAGTGATGTTAAATGTTAAAATATTTGAAAATCCATACGTTCAAGGTATGGTAAATTAAAAAGGACACAAACTAAGGTCCAACAGGACAAAGAATCAGACATTTGCACATTTTTTTTTAATTTTTCAATATACAAATTACGTCTGAGTATTGACAGTAAATCAAAAACCAAAAATGAAGTACATTTTACATTTATCAATAAGATATTGGTATATAGATAAACAATAACGACCATACACTAACCAATGGTCAAAGTTATACAGTTTTGTAATGATTCATTTCGGGAAACATTGTTTATCCAGACACATTAGGACTGGGGTAAAAATAATACATAAATATGAAATAAGTAAATCCAGTTGCACATATAATAAATCGAGTTCACCATAATTAACGACCCGTATGCTTGGAAAAAAACATTTTGTACGAAATAGAAACATATTGATAAAAAGTATCCTAATTAATGTTCGTGTAGCTTATCTTTCAATTGTTGTGTTTGCTTGAATTGTTGGCTTTTTTCTTAATTTTTCTTATATCATATGTTCTGTCTATCCTAGCTCGACAGTTCCTTTGTTAGCATTAAAGAATTTGATTTGTTTCAGACGATTTATTTATTTTAATTTTAGTGATACTGAAACAATCCTAGTTAAACAGGAAGACGACGTAAACCCATCTTTTCCGATTTAAAAGTGTCCTTTAAAAATACCATTTATGTCAAGTTATTTGAAGTACCAAATCCGCTGAAATAATTCAAGACATCGGAGGCATGTTATTCGTAGTCAATAAAATAACGCATACGTTTATTTAAAACATCAAAAGAAATAACAGGATTTAAAAGCAATGTTTAATTCATCTTTCGTAAAGCAATATTTTGTGTGAATATTAACCATTTTTTGTAATCAGTGTTTTGTTTCTATGGAAATATCAATTGAAAATGACTTATGATAAAAAAAAAAATCTGCTAGGTCATATATTTTAAACCACATTTTTCTTAAAATGTCCTGTACCAAGTCAGGAAAATAGAAGTTTCTGTTGTTTCGTTGTTTTCCTATTAGTTGATGTGTTGCCCTCAGTTTAAGTTTGTGAGCCGGATTTGTTTTTTCACAGAGTACGTGTTAGAATTACTTTCCTTACATGCAACTATCATATAAGTTAGAGTTTTAGCTAGCAGGTTTAATCCACTAAATTACCAAAGTGCAAAGTCTAGAATATATGACAGTTTGCCATTCGCTTGTTTTTTTATGTTGTTATTTGATTAAGGATTTCTCGTTTTGCAGATTCCTTAAATTTCTGTATTTTTTGTTGTTTTCATTTATTTAAAGAATAGACACAACGATCATTCAACAATGTTCAGCATTTTACAGCAAGTGATTTAAATTGGAGCACTTGATATCACTTTTTGGTTTTGTTGGTGTTCTTGCTGTTCAGGGTGTAAATTTGTATGGTGTTTGATGTGTACTGTTGTTAGTCTTTGCGTCGTTTTCTTTATTTTTCCATGGAATTATCATTTTGTTTTCAATCAATCAGTTGTATACCCCCTTTGTTAACTTATGTTCTCTTTTAATGATGATTCATGTAAGGTATACAAAAAATCTATACAAACCTATAAACTACAATATAAAACCTCAAATATTTTTATAATATATCTGTTCAATGTATGAGAGAAGTTGTAACAATATACCCGGTTTCCTAACCGTTGAAGAAAAGTGGCATTAATAGTTTTCTTGGTACATGTGGTAGACAACAGACGCAACCAAATACTCAAATAATTGGTATATTATAATTCAATTGGAATTTAAAGGAAATTACATCGTTTTCAACTCTCATCTGTAATAAACCACATGTTTGTTTGTGTAAACCACATATATGTGTGTAGTTATCTAATAAACAATAGATACTTTCAATACAAATGATTGTGTATACCACAAATCATCACATATCACTGCTTTAACAAACTGAACCTGTGTATTTTTTCAGTTTTTTTATATTAGTATACTACTTTACTTTTACCATTTTTAGGTCAAATTTACTATATACGATTAATATGAAAGTGTCAATGAACCTCCGTATAAGAATATCGAGTAGTGAACAGGTGAATAAAATGTAACAAATGTAACTTGATAACAAACGGTGAACGAAGTATTTTTTACACGATGAATCTTCACTTATCTCTACCTTGACACAATTAACCTGTTTATTGTGTATGTACCTTAAAAAATATTTACTGCTCCTTTTAATGTGTCAGCGTTTTTATAAAATACATGGTTGATACAAAATTGTCAATGAGCCTCCCCTACCTCCTCCCCATAGAACAATTGTAGGTAGGCAACGGGTAAAATGTAACTTGCGTACACAAGGTTATGATAGTATTTATATATATTCTTTTCGATTGTGAGAAACTGCAGTCACTGGGAAATTATAATCATTTAAAGCTAGCTTTCTATTGATAATCCAACACGTATATAGATATGTTAGGTGATTTTTCGATTTAATGAATGACTAAATGCAGTAAGTTGTCTGTTATCTGTTATCTTAATGGAAGAAATCATCACGCGTTAAATTTGTTGTACTGTATGGGGATATATTGAGTTCATTCACAAATGTACATTGATGAATAGAATAAGATATAATAGACACTGTCAAATAGAAGCATATTGTTTCTAGTAATTTTTAACATTAAGCCATTTTTTTCTATGCAACATAGATTTCTGTGCTTAAATACGTTTTAGTATTAGCGTCATCAGGCACAGTTGATACTAAACATTACTGTAGCAAATATAGTAGAATATTTTGAAGGTATAGACCCTGTTAAAGTCTTCCCGTATTAGAATATTAAAACAAATATTATAACTATATTTCAAAAAGGTCACACTAATATTCGGCATTTAACGTAACAACAATGTCAAAAGTAAGACTTAAGTTAAACGCATGTCAAATCGTTAATAGAAAAACTCATAGTCCTAACTTTGAGAAGTGTTTGTTTTTCTAACATTGGAACCAAGTGACAAAAGTCATAGTGAAAATGCGAACCTTGTGTTAATTTTATTCTCGTTTGGAGGAAAGTGGATTCAAATGTTAATGAACACCAATCTGTGGCTGATTTTATCTGTATATTTCACCTTACATCAGTATATTTTAAAATGATTTATCTCTAAATAATGGATTTGTAAGATTGAAACATTAGTCGCATCTAATTGTTGTCTTTTTGCTAATGTGCTTTTTGAATATGCCCGTTTGTTTTTCTTTATTGGAATATTTGTTATTTTTTATGGTGATTCAGATTTAAAAACTATGCTGACTGCCGTACACACATTTTTGACATGTTTACCTTTTATGACTGTTTGTTTTGTTCACATAATGATTTTTTTGCGACTGTAAAAAAATACCAAAAAAAGCCTGTTCCAAGAAAAATGAATTCAGGACGCAAAAATAGAGTACGCTTTACGTTTATTATCAAGTATTATCGACCATTATTTCGTAATAATCCTGTGTTTGAGCTTTAGATTTTGCAATTTAAAAAGAGACTTTCAGATTTGAAATTTCCTAAGAGTTCGTTATTTTGTAATTTTAGTTTTTGAACATTTGTCAATATTCAACAACAGGTTGTTCATAGTAATGTGATGATTAATGGTATAGATAATGATTTTTAGTTTAACAATTTATGTGGTCTTCCCTATTATACAAAAACACAGAAATTTTAATTATTGCAGGATAAAAAAGTCGAAGAACTGAAACTGTAGATTGAATGTTGGTTGGGGATTTTGCCCTGTAAATATTACTTTTATTTTATGTAATATTTGCTTATATTTGCAGCTGAACTCTATTTTTTTTATATCATTTTAGGTTATTACTAGAAAAATTGAGAAAGGAAATGGTGAATGTGTCAAAGCGACAACCACCCGACCATAGAGCAGACAACAGCAGAAGGCCACCAATGGGTCTTCAATGTATCGAGAATTCCCGCAACCGTAGGTGTCCTTCATCTGGCCCCTAAAAAATATGCATACTAGTACCGTGATAATGGACGTCATACTAAACTCCGAATTATACACAAGAAACTAAAATCAAAAAATCATACAAGACTAACAAAGGCCAGAGGCTCCTGACTTGGTACAGGCGTAAAATTGCTTGTATGAAATATTTAAAATTGTATGAAAAAAAATATCTTGATCATTGTTATAACAGTGGAGGGTCACAATATACATTGATTTAAAGATAAGCTCAAATAACAAATGCAAATATACAAAACAAAAAGTGTACATGTATTGTATGTAAAGTAGAAAATTTATGCAGTAATACATGTAACATAACAGGTAATTACAGCTAGAAGTATAGTTGTTATGCAGAAAGGAGTGTATGGGACTTTTCTAATTCTCTGGCAACCATCTTAAGCTACTTGTTACGTTGAAATACATAATTGTATACGATTTTTTACCATATAAAATAGTTTTGGTATAAGATGTGGTTAATGATCTACTTAACCTTATTTCCAGGTCTTGCTGTGTGCCGTCAATACTGTAACTTTATTTCCAGGTCAATACTGTTATCACATTTGGTCTTCAATGGGATTATCTAGTGAAACAATGCTTTGTTAATTAGTCAATAAGAATATCAATCATTACGGACATAATATTTGCTATGTCATGACCATATTGTTTAAATAAGTGATATGTTGAAATACCGTCCTGAATAAACCATTAATATTTGCACTTTAATTAACGATAACAACTTTCAACAAAATACTATAAGACATGTAAAATATTTTAATTAACAAGAATAGTGTTGGCCAACACTCTCGCAATTTATTCCTAGTTAAAGCGTTCAATTATCTTTAACAAATAACTGTCGTCTTTAAAAACGTTATTAATAGCCTGATAGATGCAGTTTGGTAAAAGTTTGGTGGCCTAGATCTAAAAAAAAGATTTTTCCATCTTGTCAACTTTAAATTTTGTATAACAGCATTTGAAAAACAACATTTGTCTGTAAATTACCCACTACGTGTTATAACGTCTTTGTCCAGATTATATAATGTAACTTAACTATACCTCCTCCTTTTGAACTAAATGTAGTAACAAAACAAACTGTTGTAGTCTAGATTTGTTTATTTGATAACTGATCTAATAACATGTTCATTTAAGATTTTTAAAACTTGTGAAAACAAATTATTCTATTGAATTTACAGTCAGTTGCTATACTCTACTTTTCACATAAACAAATTTCTATAATAATTTTCGTAGATACAAATGCAAGTGTTTTGCATTCTAAAATATCATTTATGAATTAAAATGAATATAATTTCATTACATAAATATGGAAATGTAAAACCTAATGTGTTTATGATGGATGCTTGCTCTCTTACTAAATTTCGTGTAAATTAATTCACTCCCATTTTGGTGGGGTTTGTGTTTTCCATATTTCTGAATTTGTTATTTCAGGTTTGTCGGTGAAGTTCGCTTTGCTCAATGTTGAGTTTTCAGTGTAGTTTTTTGTTTTTTGGTTTATTGGTGGGGTTCGTGTTGTTAAATCTTTACGTTTTCTGTGAAGTGTTTTTTTTTTGTCTTTTGGTAGGGTTCATGTTTTCTTGTCTTTTAGCCGTTTTTGTGTAGTGCTTTGTTTGTCTTTTAGCCGTTTTTGTGTAGTGCTTTGTTTGTCTTTTAGCCGTTTTTTGTGTAGTGCTTTGTTTGTCTTTTAGCCGTTTTTTGTGCTGTGCTTTGTTTGTCTTTTAGCCGTTTTTTGTGTTGTGCTTTGTTTGTCTTTTAGCCGTTTTTTGTGTTGTGCTTTGTTTGTCTTTTAGCCGTTTTTTGTGTATTGCTTTGATTGTCTTTTAACCGTATTTTGTGTATTGCTTTGTTGTCATTCTGACAATCATTTTAGTTGTTGTGCTCAATCTTAATTGTTCTATGTCTTCTTCTGTTATCGTTTGAACGTTGTTTTTATGTTTGGTTTGTATTGCGGAAAGGCTGTCAGATTACTAGCCGTTAAGTTTCGTCTTTGAATTGACTGGCCGAGAGGGATCATCGTTGAAGGTTTTATGATGACTGACCGTGGTGGTTCATTTATAAGGCTATATGATGACTGTTAACAAAGACTTGTACCTTATTTACAATCAAATCTTTGATATTCAAATCTCATCCATTTAATTCGTATCGTGTAAAACTATTCAATAAATATTGTGTGGGGCTCGAGCTGCACAGTTGTAATTGTTTATAATATTCCTTGTTGGCGTTTATTTACCTAAATAGCAAATATCTTTTAGTAATTTAAAAAAATAAATGATGTGTTTAAGTTAAGTTCGTATTTAGGAACGATAACACTTCTTTTCTTGTATTTATGCATACATTTTTTACAACCATTCTTTCTTTTAGGTATAGATGCACTTGTTTTTTTTAGTTACTGCTGGGAGAGAATGTAAGGAAAACAGAAATATAATTCCAAAAATGTTAAAAGCAATGGGATTAGATAAGACTCACAAGAAAGCTTCTTCGTAAAATTATGATAGAACTTTCGATTGTTTCTTGAGTGCAAAACTTCACTGTCAGACAGTAAAATATTCTATTATATTACATAATTTTTCTTGTTTACATATTGACCGATTAACTGAGTACTTTTGGTTTGAATTGTATGCTTGCGTGACTATATATCATAATTGCTTTCTTTTCTCCCCTTTTGCAACCCTATTCCTCTAACTTATTGACCTGACACCTGCTGTAAAATGTTTGTCAGTTAACACATTATCGTCCCGTGAGAATCAGAGTTTCTTTTTTGACAATAATCTTTTAAGTCGGTTCTTGTTAATATGACTATTATGTATGATTGTTGAAGGACGGTGACATATAGTTGCTTAAACCTTCATTTTTAGGACTCAGGTGGATTGTTGTCACATTCGCAAACATAAGATATCTCCTTATTATATATCCATTCCTTAAATCGACGTCCAAATCTGACGTCACAAAAAATATCCTTAAATTGACGGCCTATCTTATTGACGTCCATTTTTATGGCTTCTCTTGTCGACATTCAATTTTTAGCTCCCCTTTGGCCACATTATACGTAATTGCACTCAACCGATATCAGCTGAAACCTTAAAACCTAATTAACATATTATGTGAGACAAATACAAAGTACAATGCCAGATAAATAAAACTTTTCACTGACACCCCTCCCTCTCTCGCTTCTTAAACTAATTTGGGAGAAATTGATTGACCAATATGGATATATGTAAAATTGATTTTGGATAAACAAGAAATATAGAAATGTGAACTCCCCTTCCCCTACCCCCAAAACCATTTGATTTAAGTTTGTTTTATCCTTCATTAATCTTTTGATGTCTTCTCTTAGAATATCATATCCTTTTTTAAAATTTATAGCGTACTATTATTTAATCATTTTTTTTAATTTTAGAGATAATGATTACAAATGGGACAACTAAAACTATCCAACAGAGTTTAAATAAGGCGAATGTAAGCAATCATACCCTATGTATAGGCAACAGTACGACTTTCAAGGATGATAAAAACCCATGCCGTAAAGTCGGCTATAAAAGACCACGATATGAATAATGTAAACAATTCAACAGTTAAATGAAGTGGATGCAAGCAATTTTAAGCCATCGCACGACCTCCAATAATGAGTAAAAACCATACAGTCGGTCAAAAATTTGTCCGTAAGTTGATTCAAATGAGACAACTGGACAACTGTTTACCGCCACATGATACGATTTAAACATTTTTTACTGCCCTAATAATCTTAAAACGTGTCTTAAAAG
Source organism: Mytilus trossulus (assembly GCF_036588685.1). NCBI lineage: Eukaryota > Metazoa > Mollusca > Bivalvia > Mytilida > Mytilidae > Mytilus > Mytilus trossulus. The sequence goes on along the minus strand of NC_086373.1, from coordinate 7,922,319 downwards.
TATGAGCAGAGTGACATTGATCAGATAGAAGGTAAATACAGGTTAACATAAGGTCATTGTCCGATACAACATATTGATCGTAAACTTGAATGGCGTTAATTCAAAACATGTTCCATTAAAAGTCCTCGTAACCTAACTTATTTATTTATTCATACGTAAAATGTTGAAAAATATAAAAATGTATTATATGATTGATAAGGGCATGTTTCGCCTGGTTTAACTTTTAATGAATAAATTGATAAAATATCTGTAGGCATTTAGATATGAAATAATGTATTACAATAAATCGGTGAAAAGCATATATGTCTAAACCATCTAAAATTGGAAATTTAAAAAGTTACAAGTTTCTCAACGTATAAATGAAAAACGAAGAATGAGTCTGTTAAGGAAAATGGATATTGTTATAGCATAGATCGTTTCTGTGTGTGTTACATCTTAATGTTGTGTTTCTGTTGTTTCGTAAGTCTCCTCTTATATTTGATGTATATCCCTCAATTTTAGTTGTAACCCGAATTTGTGTTTTTCTCAACCGATGTATGAATGCGGTTTAAACTCGATTTAGCATTTTGATAATTAAAAGTTTTATTTTCCAACGATAAAAGTTTGATGTCATGCAATTATACTTTACATGGAAAGTGGAGAGTAATTCTGCATTTTCTACATTTGAAAATGTTTATTTATTTTTGTTTTTGATTTCGTGATATGATTAAAAATTTTCATGTGCACTTCAAAATAATATTTCTTTTATATACGTCATCTTAATTCATTGGTGGATAGTTGTCTCATTGGCAATCCTACCACATCTCCTTTTTTAAATTTTTATTTGAAAAAAAATATCCATCACATCAATTTCGTGATGTATCCAGAAATCATTTAATTGAACTAATGAGAGAACTAATGTTTATGTCAAGTACAATGACCAATAGTTGATGAATTCTAAGGAAAATGTTAAAAATTAAAACTGAATAAGGTTATTGATGGAAAATTTAGACTGCACCTCGAATAATGATTATATATATATGAGAGTACACGAGTCTTTATTAAAAATTGCAGAATATTTATATTCATGAAGACACGCTTTTAAAATTAATTGCAAAATTAAATAATTTTTATAATGCTATCAAACAAAAATGTGCTGCACAACATTGTCATGGAAAGGAACAGTGCAATGTTAATGGGTTTAAATGATAATGAGCAATCGGATATTGGGAAATACATCTGGTTAAAAAACTTCCCTAACATATCCTTAATTGTCATAACATATTGTATAATCCCCTAGGAAGATCATATAAGTGAATATACAAAATGTAAGTATCGTCTGACATACATCATAGGCTAAGTAATACAGGTCAAGTTTACTTATAGTCTCTATCCACAATACAATCAACAATTATTTAAAAAAACTTGTCTCGATGTAGTTGTTATTTTTATTTTTTTAGACGTCAACATATTTATACCGTTCTATATAGGCTTTCTTCGCAATTCAAATAATATCTTTTCAATTTGTTCAGTATCATATAATAACAGCCGTTTCTTTCGCTTTACTTTTGTTATTTTATGGGGGACTTTTTAAACGAACATTTAAAGCACTCTTTGATATTCGTCTCGATTTGAATGATTATTTGAATTTAAAAATAAAAATATACGGTATTATGCATTTTAAAATAATGATCTTGTTCTAAGGTTAAGTTGTACATTTACTGTCAATTTCTAGATGCAAGTCAGCATATGAAACAGACTTAACTTAATCTTCCGCTTTCTTTAATTCAAACAAATTTTCTATAAAACTAGATTTCTGTTGTCGAATAAATGATAGTATGTAATATTTGTTATCCACTTTCGTCAGTAATGACCATTTTGTATACTTTTTTTTTATTTATTTCTCTCAGTAATATTTTTTGGTAAATGTTTTTTGTTATTATTATATATCTGTGTTGATAGTTTAGTATTCTTTAGATTTTTTTAATTAAAGATATACCGCTATCATTAGAATAAAGGCAATATTGTATTTCAGCTTTCCAATTGTGAACTTTCCATTTCTAAGTAGCAACATTCCAGCAGCACCTGCATACGGGGTATATATCTCCCAATTGATACGATATTCCCGTGCTTGCATTTCCTATCATGATTTTCTTGATAGAGGGTTACTGCTCACAAGGAAGCTATTAAACCAAGAGTTCCAAATGGTGAAGTTGAAATCATCCCTTCGTAAATTTTACGGACGCCATCACGAGTTGGTTGACCGTTATGGAATAACCGTTTCACAAATGATATCGGATATGTTCCTAACGTCGTAACTACAATCCCCTTCCATTTCATGAATTTGACCTACCGAATTAGACTATTTACCGGATTTGTAATCACATAAGCAACACGACGGGTGCCGCATGTGGAGCAGGATCTGCTTACCCTTCCGGAGCACCTGAGATCACCCCTAGTTTTTGGTGGGGTTCGTGTTGTTTATTCTTTAGTTTTCTATGTTGTGTCATGTGTACTATTGTTTTTCTGTTTGTCTAAAAAACATTCTAAAAATAATAACATATAGTCAAAATTAAACTTAACTGTAATAGGATATTTTATTTTCGTATTTTATAGTTAGTCAGATTTTTTCTTCTCCATAAGTTTATCCCTATTAATTTCCATTTTACTGCCAGACTGTTTTTTTCATTCATGTCGAGTGCAGGATGTTTATTCAATATTGTCGACATCGCGATATCTACAATCTTAACACGATATCATGTCAATATTGTTTACATTGTTTTAACCCTTATATAATGTTTACATCGTTTATTTACCATAAAAAAATTGTTTTAGTGAACCATAGATCTTGTATTAAATCTTATTGAATCTATCTTGTGTTTAAGGTTCTGCTCTTCTCTTTTACTTACTTTTTATCATATAAACATGGATTCTCCGTATTGGTTTTATTGCCCAATCTTAAAGTAGCTACCACAGACCAAAGGAGAAAAACCGTAATATTAACTTACCATCGTAGGCCCTACCGCCAAAGAAAAGACCCGAAAGTACAAGTACAAGACATTCATAATTGTCATGTTCAAAATGATGACAATGTGATAGCTAACTGCTTCACTTTGAATTAAACCATACAACAGAAAGGAAATAAAAATGGAAGTCAATAACACAAGACACATCACTAAAACAAACATTGAATATTTGCGCAAGGTGTAAAAATGTATATGTATATTGAAGCTTTAATCAAACGCAAAACTTAATAAAAAGTGTGCACACTTGATAAGTTGATATTATATTAAATACTTTGACACTATACTTCGCTGTTGTTACATTTTCGTTTAATTTTTGGGTAATATAGTATAATTCATGAGCTGCATTTTTGCATATTTTGATTTCATTTTTAGATTCACCTTTAACATGACAATTTATATATTCTAATGATATTTGCGGCTCATTCGACTTTTTAAGCCGAAAGCTTTTAATCTTATCTGATCAACCTAACGTCAAAACCATGATGGTACAATAAATTTTCAGCAACGACATAAGAATAATGTTAACGGTTATTTGAATTTCGGTTTGAACATTCCAGATAAAAATAATATAAAAAGCAGTTCGAACGTTATATTTTTTTTAATAAAGTGGGTAGGTGTTGCTGATGGGCTGATAGTCATCTGTAAGTTACCAAGTAGTCAGTCTACTGCCACAATTTTGCGTTGATAGGTGAAATTTAAGAGAAAGTTTTAACTATTTCAGGGAAAGTTAGATGATTTTGAATATTGTTTTGGCGCAAACGTATAGTTTCCATCCTGGTTTTTGTGATGAGTTTATTCAATACTTATATCGTCGGCATTCAAGTTTTTGATTTAAACTTTTATGATTTTTAAAATCCAGATTTTTGACGCACCAAATTTATAAAGATTCTATTCATGCCAATATTTCCTTTTTTCCCAGAAGTGGGAGCTATTATGTATAATCTAGAATGTTTTTGACTAAATACTTCAACCCTACGTGCAATATTTTTTAAAGTTCTGAACAAGGGTTATACATAGGTTATCAAAAGTAATAAACCACATTTTGATACCTTCTGAAGTCATTATTTACCAATTGATATGATTTAATCTTTCCTTCTATTATGTGAATATTTGTTTAATAAAAACAGAAATAATTTCCTTTGAATATTTTTAAACATATGTTCAGCCTTGACTGAGATATGGTAAACATTTCCTTATTATTCCCCGAACTGTAAGACCTGTTTACATGTAATATAAAACGTGTTCGTTACGATTCTGCTAATGTAGGACTGCAAGAGAACTAAGTAGTCGAAAATCTCCATACCCGTTTAAAATGGGTAAAAAGTATTGGTTTTGATCATTGTTACAAACCAGATGATAACCTGCAGTAATTGTTCTTTTTTCTTTGGCGAATTGGCATGGTTAATAATACCACTTCTCTTACTTTCTTATTATGCTTGTAATTAACAAGCATCTATCGAAATAGAAAACATCGTAATCGTATTCATTCAAATATACATTTTTAATCTGCTAGTGTCATTTCATTCCAAGCTTACTATGCTAGTTATGTCGTTGTATATTCCGAATGCATACTGAAATTTTAGTCAGTGCCAGTTATTCTACAAAACCGATATTAATGATTCAATTGGATCAACAGTAGCGAGATTCATTGACGAGGGCAATCATTTAAAAACTTTTAAATTGATTAATCGGTTATTTTTTTATAAATAAAGATTATTAGTTGGAAAACATCTTTTACTCATATTCGCATGCATTGTTTCCATTTGTAAAGTCTTTATCATCATGATAATATTTTTGGCGCCCAAATATACAACACACCGTTAAGATTCACACACAGAACTCAAAACTTTACAATGCATCGTAAATGCTATGTTCATCTGATATAAATTGACGCATTAGTAGTGAAAAAGATAATATTAAGGTTACATACCAATTTTATCATTTTGTGGTACTTGTTGTGTCCTATTTATATGGTAACCTTACATCAGGTTAACTAAAGTCTGGTGCAAATACAAAAATTAAAACATGTTAGCTATGAAAATTTTATTTGACAACCACTGACTCGATGCCTCTGGTGTTGTAGTTTTTATTCCCCGCGTGTGTCACTAGCCCAATAGTCAGCACTTCAGTGTTGGCATGAATTATCATTGATATCATCAATTAACTGTTTACCAAACTTTGATCATTTTGAAATACAAGGGTTTTTTTACCTCGGGAGAAGAATACCTCAGCTGTAATTTTCAAAACTTTTGGGAATATTTGGTCTTAAGTGCTCTTCAACTGCATTTAGGGTTTTTAAATCTTTTTGATTAGAGCGTCACTGGTGAGTTTTTTAAAGACGAAACGCACGTCTGATGCAATTAAATCACGTTTGTTTAAATCGATTATACTACGTCAGTGGGCTGTGCATATATTTAGCAATTTACCATAACATGCTAAAACAACTTATAAAAAAATCAGATTTCACCAAAATATATTGTAAGTATGCAAATCAAAGGATATCTGATATTTGACTGTAAAAATAGCCTACATGAATATGAAAAAAAACAAAAACAAAAAGAACAGCGTTTTCGTTGTAATTTAACTATAAAGTCAAGGTTGCATTAAGTACTAGTTTGCAAATTCTTAACTAATGTTCGTTTTCGTTCTGTAGGATACAGCTCCAGAGTAATAACAACACATTACAGAATAACAGCAGTCAGGAATCTATTTACAAACGGTTGTCATTCGACAATCCAATTGTAAAATACATAAAAAATAGTATTTAGCCAACACAAGGGACTCAACAATGTAGTCGTTAGATTACTTGGTAGTGAATGATGCACGAATAACTTCAATGTATTGCCTAAAAATTTGGATAAAATGTCAGAGAAGAAAACTAAGACAGAAATATACGTGGTAAGTAAAATACCAAAAAACCCGATCTTCAAATCTTCAAAATTCTAAACGGCTATAGTCCTTTATTAATCGCAAAACAAAAGCTCAAGTACACCAAACAAATGGAAAGCAACTGTAATATTTCTTACTTTGGAACAGGAATGTCCTTGTGTTGAAAATACTAGTAGTGGTTTAAATATGTTTTTTTTTCAATATTAAACTTCACCTTTTATTGGTAATTCGTTATCAAATGTACCAGTATTATAATTTAGTACGCCAGACGCGCGTTCCGTCTACATAAGACTCATCAGTGACGATCATATCAAAATATTTATAAAGCCAAACTATTACAAAGTTGAAGAGCATTGAGGATTCAAAATATGGTAAAATTTATCATGTTATTATGTTCTTTCAATAACCTTTCTTAATTCTAATGTATATCTTGTAACTATGCAAATTATGTAATTACTCAGCTAATTTTAGGCACAGTGATTGGTAAAATAAATATTTGTTTGTTTTGTTTGTTTAGATATAATGAGATGTGATCTTATAACTGCACACTTTGACAACTGAACAGCTTCAGCACAGACAACTGTTGTTCAACCTTCACACAGCTCCCCGAGACTCTCATCCCAAACTTTATAATACGTTAAAGTATGTAAAACAAACTTCTTTGGTTACATCTTCTGACTTCAGACTCGGACTTCTCTTGAACTGAATTTTAAATGTGCGTATTATTAATGCGTTTACTTTCTATATTGGCTAGAGGTATGGGGAAAGTAAAGATCTTATAAACATGTTTGCGCCTGTCCCAAGTCAGGAGCCTCTGGTCTTTGTTAGTCTTGTATTATTTCAATTTTAGTTTCTTGTGTACAATTTGGTAATTAGTATGGCGTTCATTATCACTGAACTAGTATATATTTGTTTATGGGCCAGCTGAAGGACACCTCCGGGTGCGGGAATTCCTCGTTACATTGGAGACCTGTTGGTAACCTTCCGCTGATGTTTTTTCTATGGTCGGGTTGTTGGTTCTTTGATACATTCCCAATTTCCATTCTCAATTTTATTAACCCCGCCGCATTTTTACGCCTGTCTCAAGTCCAGAGCCTCTGTCCTTTGTTAGTCTTGTATTCGTTTAATTTTAGTTTCTTGTGTACAATTTAAAAATTAGAATGGCGTTCATTATCACTGAGCTAGTATATATTTGTGATGGGGTCAATTGAAGGACGCCTCCGGGTGCGGGAATTTCTCGCTACATTGAAACCCTGTTGGAAACCTTCTGCTGTTGTTTTGTTCTATGGTCGGGTTGTATTCTCTGACACATTATTAAAAAAGAAGATTTCCATTCTCAATTTTATTACTTATTTATACAATGGGAAAATATGTTTCGATGGATAAAGTAGGTATAACATAGTAAAGGAACATCTAATACATATGTAACTGTAAGTAAATTTAACTGAGGATGGTATTAAAAAATACGATTACTAGTTACAATTAAGGTGTAAACAGTTTGCTGTAAAAACAAATATATGTGATAATCAAAATATGTACGTATGATAATTCTTATCATATCCCGTAATCAAAAAGATAAATTTTTCGATGTGGTTTAAAATATCTAACACACGAACAAATGAGTCTCCCCTCCTTTACAAAGTGACTTCACAAATCTTAAAATCAAGAAATTTCAAAAGTATTCTCAATTACATTAGAGATAATTATGTAAAGTTTATTTGTATGAATTCACAAGTGAATATTTTATCATCCTTAGTTTTAAGATACTCTGGAATGTCATTTTTTAACCTCCTTATAGTGTTAAGAAACTTCGTTTGTCATCAACCACTTAATATTTCATAATGTTGTCAAGAGATAATGCGGAAGTTAGACTAGTCTTTTATTATACATTTCAATATGATTCATGGACATACTAGTCTGTTAGGGTAATACAAACGTGTATTGTCCAGCACTTTGTTGAGAAGATAGTATCTTTTTAATGTCAAATGGAAGAGAATTTACACTTGAAATCATTTAACGATTTATTGTAACTTCTTTATAATAGAAGGATAAACGATAAATGTCCTATTTTAATTGCTATATGATACACTTTCAATTTCGTCCTTTTAGTGACAGACATAAAATGGTCTAATGAATCATGCCAGTATAAGCTTTTCTTTTATTAAGTATCATTTGTAAACCTATTTTGAGATTTATTAAGTAATAAATAATATTAAAGCTATATATTGGTTTCAAGTGAACAAGATTTGATTTTATTTTACGCAACTGAATTTAAAACTAGTTTGTTGTTCGGGCAGCGACCTTCTTGTTATTGTGAGATTTTGTTTGGCCAAGTGATTTTGCATTGGTTCGAATTAATTACTTGAATTTCTATCAAAGATAGAGGAAAACTGCGCAATGAAAAATAGCAACATCTTTTTCTAGAATATATTGATTTTATGTTATGTAAAATGGCTTCACGTATCCTATGCTTTTCTATTAGATATAACGAAACATCTTAGGCAAAAACAGTGACTCTGCAAAAGAGAAAAATGTCTTTATTTTCCCATTGATCTTGCAATAGTTCAAATATTTTTAATTACAGTTAATAATTGTTCATCTTGAGATTTATTTCAATAAACATAGAGTTCTTTTTATTTTGTGTTTTGATTTAGAATAGTCTGATATAATATAAAGAAACACAGATTTTGTACTGATTTTTATTTAAATTCTACAGGCTACATAGTAGATACATGTGAAACAGCATAATTGCTACTACTAAAACATTTATGTTTCATTTTTACAAACTAGAACAAGCTGCATAGCAGTTACAGTTACAGTTAGATTATGACCACGTGGTCATATGTGTTTATCATTACTATGTATCGATATTTCACGATTCTCGTCTGTTCAATAGCTATCGTTCTACATAGTTTAACAAGCTATAACTACTCTCATAGTGTTCATTACCTATCAACGTATAGTCGTACATGGTTTAGCAAGCACTACTGATCACTACTTTCAAAGTGTTCTTTCCTCCGAGTCGATTTACACTCGGCTCTATAACATTTCGATTCGGTATTGTCTCTGAAGAATACCCTCATTGACATACACATTTCTTTCGATCGAGGCTTTCGCACACTGTCTCTTCTGGAGGTACACAGCGGAATTTAACATATTTCACAATGCTTTTGTGGCATTTGTTTATTTAATGTTCCAATGATGTTCATCAGGAAGCCTTTCCAAAGATCTTCACTGCTTTCCTGTGTAGCTTTACATCAAACTCAGGCTCTGTTAATCTAATGACTTCACCATCGCAGTTCAAGTAGAAATCTTTTTGGAGGGTTTTCGTATTTTCAGAAACTGTAGCATTCAGCAATCGGACTTTATAACTAGAAACTTCGTGTTTGCTCACAAATTTGTAATCATACTGAAAAATTAAGTTAGGATTAATTAATCGTTTTTCGACTTGATATATATAAATCATTATAATGATAATTTATATATTAATATATGAAAGATACTTTGATTCTTAATGAAAATTGGTTTGCAAGTATAATGTCATCATACCGGACAAAATGTATCATTTTATATAGTGCTGCTTATTTCTTATTAAGTTTTTTGTTGTTTATTCAATATCATAATATTTTTTTTTATTTTTTTTTACTAATAATATTTTTTCAGGACTGTTGATCTCCAATTCAATAAATCATATACATAGCCACTTGATAACTGATTGTTGGTTAGGATTACACATTTTTCTTTTAAAAGTAGTTTTATTAATACGAAATAATTATGAATAGTGTTAAAATTGACAGCTTTTTATATAGTACTTACACAATCGGGTAGTTCGTTTTTCACTTTGGTTAGCTGTGACAGATGGTCTGACAATGTACATTTATGTGTGGTGTACACCATAAGTGAATCTTGACCAAAACTTGGAGTCATTCTTCCTGATTTTTCTTTCATCATAACGGCATGTGTATCTACTGCATACACACGTCCTTCTTCTTTTTCACACTCTGGAAAATAATCAAGTATTTATTAAATAATTTGAAAATGCCTGTATTGATTTTTTTCTTAATTTTCCATGACTTGTTTTTAAAGAGCAACATTAAGAAAACCCTGTAGTTAAATGATTGTTTAAACTTTTATTTAAGTTTGATATTAAGAATACTTTTCATTTAATGAATCAATTATATGGTAAATAATGTAGTTTTAATGACATACCTTGGAAATCTGTAATGTCGAGTACACCTGGTGTGGATTTAGTCCGTTGTATTTTTGATTTACATGAAGGTATCATGAAGCCATTGGGAAGGGATATTTGTTTTCCCAATCCTTTAATTCGTTTTGTTGCTTTTTCTTTGTTAGCTGAATAATATTCTATCTCCACATCAATTTCCCTTCTTTTTAACATCGAAGCCACAGGGACAACTATTGAAAAGATTATACATATTTTACAAAATTTGTAAATCGTTGATAAAGTGAAACTGTATAATAACATATTTTTATTTGCGAGAATTTGATAGCTTAATAGCTGAATACTAATATTGTGATATACAAATACGAATGTGTATATGTTTGGCTATCTATTTTGATAAACCATTCTCTAGAACTTAAAAAAAAAAAAAAAAAAAAGAAAAAGAAGATTTTTTTAATTATACTTTAAGACAGGAAACATTTCTATTGTCATATATTCCTCAACTGAATCAATCAGTATTTCAATTCTCAAAAGATTGTACGTACCATTATATCTTAACGGTCCCATCCATCGAAACTTCTCACAATCGTGCATCATATCACCAAACAGTCCAAATCCAAGTATCAGTGCCGAATATGACAAAAGTTTGCCTCCTTCGTGAACACTACAAACGTTGGACTCGACGTTGCCACCAAGTAAGATATGGAGAACAGCAGTGCTGGCACATTTAGTCCCATGGAGATATTGAACAATCACGTTACCAGAGCCTGCTGGAATGATACCTATTGGGAGTGATGCTGACACAATATCAGTATTGTGACAATTTACATTGACATTGTTGTCTCGTTGAACCCGTGTAATTAGTCCGTTCATACACTCACAGTATAAACCATCACCACCTACTGTTACTATACTGTAATTAAAAAATGACGTAAACATAAATTACAAGTGTATTTGCCACAAGCAACAATGAAAAGTTTGTCATACATATATTATTAATGCTTTGCTGAATAAATGTTGTGTACAATTTAATAAACAAATTAATTACATTACTATCTGGACTATCTGGTTGACTTATTTTACATTGGATTACGTCTTTTTTTAATTTGTTTTAGAGGTGTTTTTAAGTTTTATCTTATTTATCCAAAACTTTATTTTAAATCGAAAATAAAAATTGTTATCGTGAATAAACATAAGCTTTTATCAATGGGATGTTAAAAAGTACTCAAACGTACCCGTCAATATTCGACAGATTGTAGTTCTTCAGGATATCCGTAGGCTCTTTCTGTTTTCTAGTTACTGTAATAAAAAATAAATAAACACTGTAGTAACAATTGATTGTTTTTCACCCACACCCCATGTAAAATTGTTTTAGTCAATTTCAAACTTAAAATCTGTACGATCTCTGTCTTTAAAAGTAGTTATTCTAATCCTTTTTTTTCTTTTTTCAGTTTAACTGAACCTTACTTTTTTACAAATCATACAGCAAGCTTTAATGTTAAATGTATGTCTTTTTCAAACAATGGAAAGAAATTGATCTGTGAACTTTGCTTTATAATACACCCTGGGTTTAAAATATTGATATTTTTTAATCTATGAGTATTCAGTTAACAAGAAGTAGAACAGTGGTGCGAGAGAAAATGCACCACACTGTATAACATCCTAGCAAAGCTTCATTAAAAGTTTTCGAAAGTCTTGATGTTAAGTTCTTGAGAAAAAACTGTATCCCTACTTTCTAAGCGGGAATTTAACTCAACTAATTCAAAATCAATTTTATATTCAGAAAAGAAAACGATCAAATAATTTACAGAACAAATAAGATATAAATCGACTTACCAATGACATCCGCTTTCACGCCACAGAGTTGAAATAAAGGAGCTGTAACTTTTTGGTATATTTTCATTCCTTTCTTCTTGCCACTATTTGGGTTGATGATAACTAGAAGCCTCCTTGGTCGATCTTAAATGAAAGAATGGAATGATAAGACATTTGAAACCTGATCCAGAATGAGTTCATACGAAATGATCAAATATGAGCGAGTGTCTATTGCCATATTTATTTATAAACTGTATAATCCATGCATATCAATTTTGATATGATATTTCTTTCGTCAGAACAGACGACTTAAATATGTTTACATCCTTATAATAATTAACATTTTACAAGTATACTGTTCAACTGAATTGAATACATATAACAAAACATTTTTATTTTTTTTACTTCGATAAAACCGTTTTCAAATAAATACCTTTTAAAATATGTTCTATTTCACTGTGCAATATTTGTGCATCCTCTTCATCTCCGTGAAGAACCAAAGTTTTCACTTTAAGATTCATATTTTTCTTCTGTATCACATAATGCATAGTATTATTTGTCCGTTCCAACACAGATTTTAACAGATAACGTATCTCAATAGACGCTGCAAATAAAAGTAAAAAATTCGTTACTTCAACTGTTTCTGCAAACGAAGGAAAGATGCAAAACACACAGTTTATAATTAACTATGTGTATTTATCTAGTATACCCGTATTATGATATGTAATTTCTGTTAAAATTCAGAAAAAGAAACACGAATTCAATTAAATGGATACAACTTGTGTAACAGTGTACAATACAAAAGTTATTAAAAGATTATACACTTGCGCATTACTTCGTTGAAATAAAATCAGTAATTGATAAACTTTGTTTCGTACCAAGTAAATTGTTTTCTTCACTTGCAACAGTCATCACATCTCCTTCCAAGCTCACATTGACACGGTTGTCGTTTAAGTAAAGCATTTTGTATTTTTGTATGTGTTTTAACAAAGTTAAATTTATTAAATGATTGTTGTATAGTCGTCTTCTCTTATATAGTATGTCAACTACGTAAACAGGTGAAAACCACGATTTTATTAATAGAATACTGGAAAATCTGACCTTGGTAGACGGCCTACTACGACATAACAGGAGTGATAACCGGAAAATATTGACCACGTGACTTACGGTAGGTACATCCCCAAAAGCTGCTTTATCTTCTTTTGATTGGCGATTTAAAAATTTAAATATCGATCTGTTTATTGTAACAACTGTAATAATTCCATAATTATGAATGGAAATTGTTGATGAGATTGGTATGAGCTGAAGTGGTAAACTTTGCACGACTACTTTTCATTTTATCTTTGATACTATGGTAATGCAAATTATTAAAGATTATTTTCTACGCATTTCAACATTAAAATCTAAATTTACTTTTATTTCTGAAACAACTAAACCCATTTATTTAAAAAAAAAAACAGTTGTAGGCATGACTCGGGCTTTGTTCTTCTAATATATTTTATGATAGTATGATACTAAACCCCTAACGGGAGGGATTGTGCCTGATATTCATATGATGAAGACATAATATTTCAATCAATTTAATTGAGGTCTGGAGCTTGCATGTCAGTTAACTGCTAGTAGTCTGTTGTTATTTATGTATTATTGTCATTTTGTTTATTTTCTTTTGTTACACATCTTCTGATTTCGGACTCGGACTTCTCTTGAACTGAATTTTAATGTGCGTATTGTTATGCGTTTACTTTTCTACATTGGCTAGAGGTATAGGGGGAGGGTTGAGATCTCATAAACATGATTAACCCCGCCGCAATTTTGCCCCTTTCCAAAGTCAGGAGCCTCTGGCCTTTGTTAGTCTTGTATGATTTTTAATATTAGTTTCTTGTGTTTAGTTCGGAGTTTAGTATGACGTTCATCATCACTGTACTACTATAAATTCTTTAAGGGGCCAGCTAAAGGTCGCCTACGGGTGCGGGAGTTTCTCACTACAATGAAGACCAATTTGTGGCCTTCGGCTCTTGTCTACTCTATGGTCGGGTTGTTGTCGCCTTGACACATTCCCCATTTCCTTTCTCAGTTTTATCTGACGATTGCAAATCTCTATCTCAATTGTAGATTACTACTGTGTCGAAACCACTACTGGTAGATTATGAGTCCCTATGGATACAATGCTGCATGCGGCAAATGCTTCGGATCAAAATCAAAATGCAGTATTTGAATATAAGTAATCAATAGTACATAGTTGTACTTGTACATATATTGTAACTTCCACAGAGAGATTTAACCTTAGACAATTTGTGTTTGTATTAGTCTGTTTACTTTTTTTGTGATTTCAATACAATTTTATTTTTGTTCTTTACTTGAATGCTCCAGTGTGTCTTATGTAGCTTATTCCAGAAAGAAGTGCTATGCACATGAAAATTAATATAGAATGAAAACAAGTAATTATTTAATGTAAAATTTAATAATAGATCATACATAGTTTTATTAATTACCATATATTCTTTTAAAACGTTAATGTCTTGGATATGGGTAGGCGGTTTTGATAAATTATATTAATTATCGGGTAAATTCGCAGGTAATATTTATCTGCATTTAGTCATTGAAAAAGTCGAAAGTTTACCTAATTATTCTGCACAGGTGTCTATCGTATTGCCAAAAGAATAAGAAGTTTTTAATAACTTGAATGCAGTTTCTCATATTCGAACAATAGAATTCATAGTATGACCCATTTCGTAGAAACTACTTATTGTACCATTTGTATTCATATTACATTTTCAATTCATTTTTTGCCAACTTTTTCTTATTTTTCTACGGGTGATTTATTTATAAAAGAAACATTATATGAACAAAATGCTAAAAGTAATTAATTCATACTGGTAGATTTTGAATATTCATCAGAAGATCTTTATTGATTTTCTTATATACAACCACATACATAGAAGTGGTTTAGTATAGGTAACAGTAGAAAGCGGTGTTACTTCCATTGAATTCCATTCGAGTTATATTACACAAATGATCGAATCTGCCGTCTGTCATATATATTATCAAAACATATAAGTGTCATTTTCCCTTCCGACACTGAGTACATTTTTCAAATTACTCATACAAATCGAACAGCTAAAACTTAAATCTATCTAAGATTGAATGCTGTAACATATATTCGTTTTTACATTTTTGTATCAAATTCCTAAGTGATAATTAGTCTGTATTTACTCTTAAAACGAATCATCACAATACTATGAACTACCTGTTGTTGAATATTGACAAATGTTCAAAAAGTAAAATAACAAAATAACGAACTCTAAGGAAAATTCAAATCGAAAAATCCTTCATCAAATTGCAAAATCTAAAGCTCAAACACAGAATTATTACGAAAAAAAGCATTGGTCGATTATGCTTGATAGTAAACGTGGATCGTAATCTAATGCTTGAATGCTGAATTCACTTTTCAAAATTTCTTTTACAAAACTAAAATTCTATTATGAATATTTGAATTAACAAATTTGAACAAAAATCAGAAGAAGACATGGTTGATTACAAATGAAACAGTTCTCCACCCGATACCAAACGACGTAAAATTCAACAACTATAGACAACCGTTCTGAAATCAACAAAGTATCATAATTTTTATTTTGATATTGTAAGGTTAAACCTAGTGCTCTAACCGGACTATTGTCATTGATATTCAAACTTAATTGTGCCAAGCCTGGTGATTGTTATCAATTATTGATGTTTGTCCAACATTCAGGTAATGTAATATAATAATGAGTTCTTTCTTAATAATTTACTTAAGGAACACACGATGAAGTATTTTAAATTCTTTTTTTCTTTTCTTTCTAGTTAAATAGGTCCTTAACCCAATGAATCAGAATCATAATCCTCCAATAGTTTCAATTATGTTAGTGGTTTGGGTACATACAATAATTTAACATACTTTCCAAATTATTTCAAAATGGTTTTTCACGTCTTCATGTTTGTCTGTAGGATTGTTTATGTATCAAAGACAATAAAAATACACAACCAACAAGTTCAGTAAAATGGAAGAAAAGACAAAACGTCTAAATATAACTAACAAACTTTAATATTAAATTCTTTAAGATTGAGATACATGAACCAATCAAGATTTCTAAAAGCATTCATGTGTTGACCATATGATATAATTCAAGTGAGCATCTGACAGAATGACAAAAAGAAGGGAAATACAAACAGATGAAAAGCTACTGAATTATCTTTAAAAACGAGACTTAATTGTTCAGAAGAAGAATAACTGTCTGACAATAATAAATATGAAATGCACGGATGACTACAGATTAAGAAACAGGAACCAAATCAAAAACCAGAGCTGTTTATAGTGCCCACAAATATTTAGACTCCTACTCCGCTAGTAACAACCGCCTCGTTACTTATGACAGGTGGTTTTTTTTATCGATTTTCAGTTATGTCCCAATGGTTTTGATTCTTTTTGCCCATAACACAACCATTAGAAATGTAAGGAAAATTTAAAGATAGGAGAAAATGGAAAATCTGAATGAGATCTTGGAAAAAATATACTGATATCAGCTGAATTATACAGGAACAAACAACTACAGATTGGTGTTGAAAACAATTTGAATCTACTATCCGCCAAAATAAAACGAGGTTAAGGGATGTCAAATATAATTATCGACACAGGCAAAATTGCAACGCATGTAAACGCATGTTTACCAGGAATTTACTGTACGTTTCTAAACATGTCAGAAACGCATGTTTGGAGCACCGTACGTTAAACGCATGTTTGGAGAACGTATTGTTTACATGCGTTTATGGAAAACATGCGTTTGAAAACACGTGGTAAACGGATGTTTATGTGAAACATGCGTTTGAAAACACATGATAAACGCATGTTCATGTAACCATATGTTTGAGAACATATGGCTAACAGATGATCATAAACCGTATGGTAAACATATGTTTGGATGATGGTTGCTTTACTTCCAGTTGCAGGTCAGATGCATATTCAGGCTATGAGATCATGATAATCAGAATTGAGCTCCAACCCTAATTTGTATAAGACTGACACCCTAACTCACAAAGTAATAGTTTGCAGGAAGATATGTCTCCCTACCTGGACACAAAATTCTGACTATGTGTTGATTCAGTCTGCTCTTACTTCTTAATGCTTTTTGCCTAGCAAAGCAGCTTATACCAGTTTTCAAGTCTTTGCATTGACTCGGTCCCTGTTTGAACCTTTAATAACCTCCTGCACTCAAGGCAAGCACTTTCAGACTAACTGAGGTGTTCTAATAACATGTAGGATATATGAACAAAACATGTCATGATGTGAATTATTCTTTTGAAATAAAACTTTCATGGTATCAATTCTATTGCATCATATGCGCATTTCGTCTGAATGCAGATGTTTTAATCAATAAAGAATCTACAGCTTTACAGTTTGCACTTTGACATGAGTTTTTTAAGGATTTTTAAGAGCGCTTACAAATTATATCATTAAGATGAGAACCCCTTAACCATCCCATCAGCTTAAAATTAAACCCATTTCTATACATCCGTGTTGAAGGCCGTACTTTAACCTATAATGGTTTACTTTTTAAATTGTTATTTGGATGGAGAGTTGTCTCATTGGCACTCACACCACATCTTCCTATACCTATGTTTTCTTAAAATGGCATGATTGATAATAAATTCTCATCTTTGGTAACAGAATATATTTTAAAAATTTGTTAACAGTATAATCAAATGTACATATATGTAACAAAAGTTAAAGTCTATTTCTTCATCTTTTTTTTCTTCTTTTAACAATTTCTTTCCATGGCTGATTCTGAAATAAATGCAAGATGCAAATTTTATAATAACAGCAACTAACTATCAATATATTTTGATTTTAAAACAAGCAAAATAATCAAATTAAGGTTAATATTATTATTACTTACAGTGATACATGAACATCTGTATATTTACAAGCATTCTGTCAGTATTGCATTACAATTTATCGGACCACAGCTGAATTATCACGTTGTGATTGGTTAAACACTGTCACATGGTGACCCCTATGAGACAGTTTGGGGTTAGTCAGTTTCATAAGAGGTCCATGACACGTTAATTGTGACGTCATCTATTAATGTTGTTGTATTTCATTGTTAATTTTTTCAACAAAACGCAGAACAAAAGTCTGGTGTCCGATAAATTTGTTATACGGTTAACTATTGACCCCCTACAGATCCAGAGGGTGAATAAAATTAATAGGGGATTTGGCCTCTGGCCTCACCCCCTATGGATTTCACTAACCCTCTATGGATCTGTAGGGGTCAGTAGCTAACCATATTACTTATAATATAGTCCCCTACCAGTTAAATTTCATTGTATTGGAACATATTTCTAACTTTATCTACTGTGGATTCATTATTATTCGTTGGATACCAATTTTCGTGGATTTCGTGTGGACAGTTGAACCACGAAATTAAAAGTTCAACGAATGACAATTTTTCCTATGGCTTGTATGCAGACTTCAGCAAAACCACGAAATTAAATATCCACAAACCTGTAAGTTTTCCTCAATCCACGAAAATTGGTACCCACAAAAATAAATGAATCCACAGTATAACTTGTCATGGTGTAACATGTGTAAACTATATAACAAATATCAAATCAAAGTGTTGAAAACTAATTATTTAAGTGAATTTTGTAAGACCAAGGACCATTATTATGCTCAAAATCATTACACCAGAAAAAACTAGAGGCTCTCAAGAGCCTGTATCGCTCACCTGATTCTACCTGGGTTTTTGAAATCATATAAAAAAAAGATAAAATTTGGCTACAAAGTAACAACACTTGGCCAGCACCTCATTAAGAAAGGAACATTTATGCTATGTTTGGTTTCATTCCATTCAGTGGTTCTCTAAAAGAAGTCATTTGTATGCATTTCCCATAGGGTCCTATGTTAAACTAAGTCCCCCACTGGCGGCCATCTTGAATGATGGATCGGCTACAAAGTAACAACACTTGGTCAGCACCTCATAAGAAACATTCATGCCATGTTTGGTTTCATTCCATTCAGTGGTTCTCTAGAAGAAGTTCAAAATGTAAAATGTTAACGACGACGACAGACAACAACTGACGCCAAGTGATGAGAAAAGCTCACTTAGCCCTTCTGGCCAGGTAAGCTAAAAATTAAACTGGATCTGTTACTTGTCATGATAAAACAATATCATATCAATATCTTCAAGCATGAAGAAACAATTCCTGCATGAATGTGTCCATAGACTAGTTCATGAATGCCCCACTTGCACTATCATTTTCTTTGTTCAGTGACCATGAAATTGGGAACAAAGCTCTTATTTGGCATTAAATTTAGACAGATCATATCATTGGACTTCAACTTCATCAAAAACTACTTTGACCAAAAATTTTAACCTGAAGAAAGACAGACAGAGAAACCAATGCACAAACCGAGAAACAAAATGCCCATACATATAAAAGGGGCATAAAAAAGTGAGGAAAACTGGATGGACAGACCACAGAAAGCCTTCAAAGGGAACTAAAAAGTTAAAACCATTGAAAATCACATATATCAGAATACCTATATAAACAGTGATTTTTTTTTTCTTCTCAAATAACTACAATTTCTGTTTGCATCCTCAACTGTCACCTTTCTCTAGTTAAAATTGTTTGATATACTTTACATGTCATTTTTAAGGCATAAAGGTACATGTTTAATGTGTTTTGTCTAACTAATATAAACTTCCTAATAATCCAAATTGCAAAATAATTATGTTTTAAATTTAACTACTTTTTTGTTGTTGAGGGCAAAGAAATTCAAAAGTAACATTGTAATCCCACATGTAGCATTAATTCTGCACCACGAATATTGGCTGATGTGCAATGGATTAACACAGTAGCGCAAATTTTGATTAAGCCGAAGTGCGATGATGGCATTGTGACATTTTTTTATCGATAAAATTGCTGAATTGCTAAGGTGGTAATTTGAATTTGTTTATCATATTTTCTATGTTATTTTTTAATGTTTACATGTGAATTTGGTCAAGGAAAATCCTGTTTACCACCCACTTCATTTAGTGGTGATTGATTGGTTGAGGTCACAAGTTGATAAAACATTCATATATATATATATATATATTCTATATAACATAATACCTTGTCTTAACTTGCTCATGCTGGTGTCCATGTACTGTGTCTTAATATTTTCCCCTTTTCTTTACTTTTCTTCACTTATTTACGTTCCATTTCTCCCAAAAGTTAAAAAAAACCTCAACTTCATCAGGCCCGTTGACCATGTTGACATATATTAGCTTGTTTTTGTGGAAAAATGACCTCTGAAATTAAAACAATTAAAATATTGATTTTATTACAATTTACTGATTTAAGGATTATCTTATGTACCTATGTTTAGTAAACCAGATGCTCTGCAGGGCACAGCTTTATAAGATTGCAGAGGTCAAACCCTGAACATGTGGAGCAAGTATGACACAACATTTAAGCTTGATACAGCTCTGAATTTGGATTGTGATTAAATAGATGACACAACATAGGTTTCTGACACAGAATAAATATGTGGTCTAAGAACTTAAACTTAAAAACTTAAAAATTTTAAATTGGAAAAATGGTTAAAAATTGACTATAAAGGGCAATAACTACTTCAGGAGTCAACTGACCATTTTGGTCCTGTTGACTTATTTGTAAATCTTACTTTGCTGAACATTTTTGCTGTTTACAGTTTATCTCTATCCATAATAATATTAAAGATAATTTCCAAAAACAGCAAAATTTCTTTAAAATTACCAATTCAGGGGCAGCAACCCAACAACGGGTTGTCCCATTCATCTTAAAATTTCAGGGCAGATAGATCTTGACCAGATAAACAATTTTACCCCATGTCAGATTTGCTCTAAATGCGTTGGTTTTTGAGTTATAACCAAAAACTGCATTTAACCTACATGTTCTATTTTTAGCCGTGGCGTTTATGAAATTGGGAATCTTGGTTTGATGCTGGGTCAGCGGACGCATTTTTCAAACTAGATACCCTAAAGATGATTGTGTCTAAGTTTGGATTAATTTGGCCCGGTAGTTTCAGAGGAGAAGATTTTTGTGAAAGATCATGGAAATTAATGAAAAATGATTTAAAAATTGACTATAAAGGGCAATAACTCCTAAAGGGGTCAACTGACCATTTTGGTCATGTTGACTTATTTGTAAATCTTACTTTGCTGAACATTATTGCTGTTTACAGTTTATCTCCATCTATAATTATAATATTCAAGATAATAACCAAAAACAGTAAAATTTCCTTAAAACTACCAATTTAGGGGCAGCAACCCATCAAGGTTCATCTGAAAATTTCAGGGCAGATAGATCTTGAACTGATAAACAATTTTACCCCATGTCAGATTTGCTCTAAATGCTTTGGTTTTTGAGTTATAAGCCAAAAACTGCATTTTACCCCTATGTTCTATTTTTAGCCATGGCGGCCATTTTTTTTATGAAATGGGAATTAAAACACAAACTTTATTCTAGATACCCTGTAGGAATCAATCAGATGAAGTTTGGTTTGAATTAGTTCTGTAGTTTCAGAGGAGAAGACTTTTGTAAATGTTAACGACGACGACGGACGCCAAGTGATGGGAAAAGCTCACTAGGCCCTTTGGGCCCAGTGAGCTAAAAATGCTTATTTTGGACCTTTTTTTTGGCCCCTTATTCCAAAACTGTTTGGACCAAAACTCCCAAAATCAATCCTAACCTTCCTTTTGTGGTCCTAAACCTTATGGTCATAGAAATTTCATAGATTTCTGTTGACTTATACTAAAGTTATTGTGCGAAAAATAAGAAAAATGCTTATTTGGGCCCTTTTTGGCCCCTAATTCCTAAACTGTTGGGACCAAAACTCCCAAAATCAATCCCAACCTTCCTTTTATGGTCATTAACCTTGTGTTTAAATTTCATAGATTTCTATACTTGATTGTAAAGAGAGCTTCCAATTAAAATAAATAGTATGTTACTGCTAACATGGTTAATTTTCAAACTAACCCAAGAATAAAAAATGTCACCTCTATGTCCTCAACATTTACTTGTACATGTACGTACATTGTACATGTAAGGGACGACATCAAAAGATTGATGTAGGATAAAAAAATTAAATCAAATAGTTTGGGGGTGGGGGGTTTAAAATTCTGCAAGTTTTGTATATATCTAAAATCGATATTTACATATATATCCCTATTGGTAAATCAATTTTTCCCAAATTAAGTTAAGAGGGGGGTGTGGGGTGAGTGAAAAAACTATGTGAAGTAAGTTTTTTATCCTACATTGTACATTGAACTTTTGATGTCGTCCCTAAGTCTGAAAACAAAAAAATATTTAAACAACTTAAACATAACTTTCATGACATACCTCTAATCATACATTTGCAATGTTTCATTGGCCATGTTGGCTGCTGCTCCTTATTTGCACATGAATCAATACAGCACTTTTCAAATCCACTACCAGTCTAGATACATGTATAAATATAGAAATCATTGCCTCTAATGACTTCTGTTTTGTTGATTATTTTCCACTACTTCTTTAAGTGCTTGTACTTTCTTTAAAAATGCTAAAAGAAAAATGTTTAAATGCATAAACATGATAAAAGGAAGTTATGATACATGTAACTGGCAAAATTGCCTCACTTTGACATTTCAAAATAAGACTAACAGATTTGCCCTAAAAAATATGACTTTATAAAAAGCATTTCATCAATTACATGTTTTTTAATGTTCTTCTGCATCATTTAAAATCAATATGATCAATACGACATTTTAATGAATGAACTGGTTATATTGCATCTCTGATTTTGTCAATTATGTCAATCTTTGGGCAATAAACATAATACATTTACATGTATTAACATGATTAAGGAATTTGACATTTTAAGTTACATGTGTATATGAAGATGTGGTATGAGTGCCAATGAGACAACTCTCCATCAAAATAACAATTTATAAATGTAAATTATAGGTCAAGGTACGGCCTTTAACATAGAGCCTTGGCTCACACCGAACAGCAAGTATATACATGTATGTATCACAATTTTGTGCTGTATTCATGTCAGTTCTGACTTTAATACACCTATGTAGATAATAAAATTGAGAATGGAAATGGGGAATATCTATACATTAAATGTCTATCAAACCATCTAATGCCCAATTTTTTTAATTTCTATAGAATTACAACCACATGATTACATGGATTAATTATCTGCCTTTTCACAATGAAAATGACATGAAAAAAAATAGTATAATAACAGCATCCCCCTTTTATAAAGTGACTTGTATTTATTTTATACACTGTTAAACAATCTTTTGTGTCTGGCTTCATGCATTTAGTGATATTTCTTTTCAATTTGGTACTGGATATTGATTGGTATGTCTTATATAAAATTATGAGTGAGTTTTTATTCTTGTTTCAAACAAGCAGATAGTACATGTATATGGGTATTAAAATTAGAAAACATTTCAGAAAAGAATACCCACTTTAGAGTGGTCCGTAACAGCGTAAGACACATGTAATCTTATTTTTTTATTTAAATTACCTTTAAAGGAATTATTGAAGCATCATCACGCATGACTGGAGAAGGCCCCAGTTTGACAGTCAGTGCAACACCCCACTTTTATTAACATTTCTGGATCTGCCACTGTTGACCAATTTAACCAGCTGTGAAAATAAGATAAAGGTTATGTGAAACTTGGCATTCACTACACACAAAACAGTTGACCTATTACTTATTTACTTGGAATGATCAAGTTTTTACATAAACTAAAATCATATAAAATCAAACAGTGACTGTGTATCCCAAACTCTGTGCATGTATGATTGACAAAAGGTGGTCAATGGTTTTCAGGGTGTTTGGTGGTGTTTTGGGTAACGAAAAGACCCAACCCTCTGGATTTCATGTTTTTATGCCTCAGATTTTGCAATCAGGACCCCTCCAACCCCCCTAAAACACAAATACTTTGTTTACAAAATACCCTGTTCTCACAAGAAGGTCATAAATAAGGGACCGGTACCCTATTCTAACCAGCAGGGGGTATCGGGATCGTTCGCCATGATTACATGTTCGCCCTAGGTTCGTTCGCCCTGATAGTCCGTTCGCCCTGGGTTTGTTCGCCCTATATTCATTTATGATATGTATATGTTACATTAATAAACGAAATATATAAATATATATTTCAATTTATGTTCATGTATATCTATTAAAATTTAAATACAGAATATTTGGCAAATTTATATTAATTAAATAAAATTTTTGGCTGCATTGTTACACTTTATTTTATAATTACTTTTTATTACTATTGATTGAATTTTGATTGCTGATAAGGTATCATTTGAAATCTTTGATATCTCTGATGGTTATATGAATTTTCTTTGATGGATTAATTATAATGAAAATAACATTTTTCTCAAAAAAATAGTCAGCTTGGATAGATAAAAACACCGATGACAAGTGATCAATGTACAGCAGTGTGACTGTGTTTTTGGTATTTGTTTTACTAAGTCTAAAGAGTAATTCAATTTGATAGTGAATGTACAGAAACTTATAACCTAGTCCTAGTAGCAGCTAGCTATAAACAACATGATAAATTGCAAATATTCGGCCAAATTGTAGACTGACTTCAACACATTCAATTATATACATGTACACACAACGCAACACTATTTACTAAAAATTGAAATCAGGGCGAACGGACTCTGGGCGAACAGGTATCTGGGCGAACAGAAACTAGGGCGAACCGGAATCAGGGCGGACGGACCCAGATTCCCAGCAGGGCATGAAACAGCAACCCTAATTTTTGGCATATTTGTAATATAAAAATAATATAGGAAGTACCCCTCCCCTTTTTCCCAGATACAAACATACCATTCATATGTCGGATAGTGTTGTATTATTATGTTTTATGATATAAACTAATCATGCTCAATGGAACTGAAAGTTGAAGTACATGAAGTATGGAAGATGTCTTAAATTATTTACAAAATTATTTACAGAGTATGGACCATGGTCGACACAGAGAGAATTTAATGCTTACATCTTTCTGCTTTAAAAATCCATTTTAAAAAATGTGAATGATAAATTTATTTTTACCTTTCTTTGTGCTTTCCAAGTGGCAAGTCACCAATCAAAACAAAAACACTTTCCGTTGCGTTGACTTTCATTTCAATCGTTCCCTGGTTTTTCCAGTGAATCTACAAGTTATCTATTTCCATTTATTTGTTAATCGGTTTGGCCATCAGTTTGAACAACCAGAGTTGTTTATACCATATATCTCTGACTCTGTCCATTCTTGCAGTTAGTTTAAAAAAATTGAAACCTCCATCCGCAGCTCGTGAGCGTCCATAGTATTGCGTCATAGTATACAAAATGGTAACGGTGAGAATTTCGGGTTTGCGTACTCACGTACATTTGCTAAAGTGAGGGTCTGGAAACCGTTTCGGGAGGAAAGAATAAAGAATGATGGACAAATTAAAGTGCAGAATAATGAGAAAAAATAAAGAAAGGAAAGAGGAGAGTAAAAATGCAAAAAATAGAACAAAGAACATTTGAGAATCATGGGGTTCAACTTCTAAATTATAATTAGACTGAATATTGAAAATTATTAAAAGTAAAGGACACATTATAAATGAAGAAACAGAGAAAATGTTAATGGTCTGAAAATTAAAGATATAAAGGACCCTCATCCAGAACCTTGTATTTATTATTATTCAATTAGTTTGTTACATTCAGGGGCGGATCCAGGATTTTCAGTTAGGGGGGGACAAAGTTTATATTCGCCGAGCGGAGGGAGGCGAAAAAAATTTGGAGTTTTTTTTGGGTAAAATTATTAATATATTCTTCCAAAGGGGTGAAATGTAGATATTTCGAACTATTGTGCAGTAAAATGAGCAAGAAATTAAAGTTTCTTAATGAAACGGCCATAATCCACACAGGTCTGACAACAATCTACAGATAGACGGACGCAAAGTGAGACGAGACAGTTCACAATTGCTCACCTGACCAATATATTTTGCAAACGAAAATTTCTACTTTTACCAGAGATTTTTTATTTTTTAATTGTCCTTCCATAATATCTGGGTTTTTTTCTCTTTTGATTTTCGCAGGTTGTGCCACACTTTACTGTGTTCGCTAAAAACAATTTAAATCAGAATGAGATGCATTTACGCAGATATCTTTATTTTCTTGGGATGCCAAGCATGTAATACAGTACAGAATTCGACTAAATTTTTAGGTTTGCAAGTGAGAAACAAATATAGACACAGAGATACAAATTAATAAACTAAGCTTCCGCTTGAAACACTATCTTTCATTACGGATATTATGAAAGAATCTCACCTGCCGACTGTTTTCTTGATCGCAGCATGATGACATTTTGAAAGTGAGTAAGGGATGTTTTGGAACTACGATTTATCAAAGAAATTGATTATAAAAACCGGAAATACAATATAACATTTGTATTTACTTTAACTGCTAAAACCTATTATATTTGTCATCAAATGCAGCTACGCGTGTGACACCTTCCCGTTTGAAATAATAACTTTAATAAAGCGTAGGTCAGTTGATTAGTAATCATGCTGATTCTGTTAAACTGACTGTTTTATATACTTTGAATGTTAAAAAACATGGAATGGTCTCTTCTGATACTTAAATATGTTGAAGTCAACCCATGCTTTGCAAATTTTAGGGAGGGGGGGGGGGGGGGCGCACGCCCGCCAGGCCCCCGCCTAAATCTTCGCCTGACATTTCTTTTTTCTTTTATGTGGTAGTAGTTTGATAAAATTAGTTGTCATATTTTTTTTTATAGTGACAGTGTTTGAGTTGGTCATGTTGTATAGAAAAGAGAAATTGAGAAGGACGTTTATTCTCAAGAGTTACAACTGTTCTAGTAGCATGCTTTGGCAGATTAGAGGAACATAATTTAGTGACTATTGTTTGTCATGATTTTAACATGATAAAATGCTTCTTTCCACTAATTCTAAAGAGCCTCATTGAACAAGACAGAAACTACCTCAGACAATCTGACACTTACTAAGGGGAGACCATTTAACTTAAAAAAAAAAGGGGGGGGGGTCTTTAAAAAAAAATCTGACCCCAATTTGATGAGAAAAAATATATTCTGGTCAGTCAAGCAGATGACAAAAATATTATTCTGAATGTGGATTTCCCACATACCTAATAGTGTTTAATTTTGACAAAATAATTTGATTGATAGCGTCGAAAAACTAATTAAATTTGTACACACTGTGTGCAAAAAAAAACTTCTGAGTCAGAAAAAAATAATCATACCCTCTCTTTTTGAAGTTTAATGCTTTCCCCCTTAATTTAAGTAATCATATAAAATCTGAAAACATATGTTTTTAAACATCAATATGTTTATAGGGTATTACTCAAAACATACGTTAACAACCTGTTTTTAAACATATGTTTACCAGGTGTTACTCAAAACATGCGTTTACCAGGTGTTTTTACAAACATATGTAAACCATATGTTTTCAAACGCATGTTTACCAGGTGTTTCTTAAAACATATGGTAAACATATGGTCAAACGTATGTTTCTCATGTGTTTTGTAAACATGTGTTTCACATGCGTTCATCAACGCATGTTTACCACATGTTTTTCAAACATATGGGAAACGCATGGTTTCAAACACATGTTTACCACCTGTTACTCAAAACACATGGTAAACATATGGTGAAACGCATGTTTACAATACGTTTTCAAGAACACCTGGTAAACATGCGTTGCAATTTTGCCTGTGGATAAGGCATGCGTTTAACTAAAGTCTGGCATTTGTTAATTGTTACTTACGTTAAATGCCATTCATAAGTGATGAAAATTAGCCCCTTTGATTTCAATTTGAGAAGATTAATTAACCAAAATGTGTGAGTTTTAAAAAAAATATAGTCAGAATAGTTGTCAGAATGTTTAAATACAAGAAAACTTTCTATGGTTTAAAAAAGCTATATAGCCTTAAGTAAAGCCGGATACGCTTGACACGAAAAATTTTTGCCCACAGAAATCTATGTTGTATAGAAACAA